>NW_011343711.1:118008-133192 GCF_000735185.1 Notothenia coriiceps | reverse complement strand
GACTTGACATCCTCTCGTCTCTAATCGTTTCTTCGTTTTCACCTTCCTATGAATTCCGCGCGAAGTTCATATCTCAATGCTCATGAACCCTCATTTCTAAGATGCAACGATGGGTGGTGGACGTCCATAACAATGTACTTCTACTCCACTATATGTATTTAATACCTTTAGTTACTTTACAGATGTGGATGAATGATGTGAAATATAATCAACTCTTAAATCACACTTTAGTTACACCTGGAGTAAATTCATAAGCTACCCCGCAGTATACTACTTTTAGTTAAGTAGGCCTACTTGATCTGAGTATTTCTCCCACCTTACACGTAATTGGGGCAACAGAACTCCGGGTTAAGGAAGTGGAAAACGGTGCATTTCTCCGAATAAAAATGATGCCTTTTGGCCAGCCGATGGACAGATTGGTCGTGTTTCCGTGAAAATACTTATGGACCACATCGAGCTCTGTAGATTAGATTGTCACTTTTGAACGCTATGTTCTCCACCGGCGGATCTCTGTGTGCACGGTGCTGCAGTGAGTCTGTGGCCGTTTCTCAATCTCGAGGATACTGGCTTCCAAGCCAATATTCCTCTGATCTTTAATAATGGATAGTACATTATCAGATGGCTGCACTTTGGTTAACAGACTAACATTGATTTGAATTTATACATTGATTTCCTCAATGTAAACATTTACAGGCTCTGTAATTATACCGTAACCTTTTCTCCTCTATCCCTTAACTCGTTTTCCTATCAGATTCTACTTTACTTACTATTTACCTGTCCATACCCCTCAGCCGATTAAAGAACAATTCATCCTGGTTGAATTTTTTATTTCAGGGATTGCCTCGTTCAACCAAGGCCTAAAACCTGGCATTTCATAAGAAACGTGTGAAATACTATACCTACCGACAAACTCGTAATCATAGATCAAAAATCACTACACCAAATGGACACGACACAGATTAAAAATCAAGTCCCCCTGGTTTGTCTCTATTTGGCGTCGTACGTGGAAATCGCCATAACTGCATGAGACAAAACAGACATACATTTTCCACAATCCCACTAAGATGTCGCTACATGTTGCTACCAATACGGTTTTTATATACCATACATACTATTATTACTTATAATTATCTATCTATTACTTACTTCCCACTTATTATCCTCTCCTATCTCACCTACGCTCCCAACCCAGGGCTCGCTTTGGCAAAAGCCCTCGATCCATATACCCAGGCCAGCCCTAATCACCATACACCCACGCCGCCACCACTCCACTCGCTGCTTCCGCCGTGCTATCCCGCCTAGCTTGTCTGTTTTATTTGTTTATGCTGACCTCATATTGTTCGTGCTGTAAAATGAATTTCCCCCCTGGCGACAATACATCCTAATCAAACTACCCCAACCACCCTTTCACTCACTTCCAACCTCCACACCTTGGCATTGAGACCATTCCACACTCTCTCGCGTCCTCTCCCTCTGCTTTTACAAAGCCATTTTGCTTGCTACACTCACTCACGCACTCTCCTAGCTCTCGACCACACTAGCCAATGTTTCTTTGTCCACACTAACTCTTCGCGGGCACGCCGCCTACCATCTTGAATTAGACGTAGAAGAAGAAGAAGAGCCACAGAAGAGGACGCCAAAGAACGAACGAGAAGCTACAAGAAGTAGCTCGAAGAAGAAATACGCTAAAGCTACAAAAGGCACACACGCTCGATTACTCTCGCTCCTTCTACCCGACCATCGCTTAACCATTTTATACTCAACCTGCCTCTACTGTTTTTAACGCATTCAACCCAAACGGGAGCATTTGTGGCGAGTTCTCAACGCGGTACCGCCCATCCACCCCCCAACGGGCGCGACTTTCGCCGGACCCAACGGGCAGGTCTTGGTCACCCATGCCGCACTGTGTTTTCACACGCCACACCCACGCTAACATTCAGATTACAGCNNNCTGTTTAATGAAGTGAGGTGCAGTCTAATTACTGGGCCAGTGCTATCAAATGAATACCATAAACAGTCCCATTAGGCCTAGCATCATTAGGGAAACAATTAGGCATCTGGGGGATTGGTAAGTGGATGAGAGGGGGGTCAGGATTCAGGATAATAGGTTGCCATGGAAACTCTGAAGCAATCTCGCTATTGTTTGCGAGAAATCAGAGCGACTCCGCCCTCATTCTTAAGACGTACACTGTATGGTCACGGGCAACACCTTTTTATGTTGTTTAAAAAATAAAATTAATTTAATTTTAGTAAGTTAGAACGTTTTGGAAGATAGACATAATGGTGACGGAAGGTGCTTAAATATTTATTTATTTAATTGCAACTATTTTTTTTTTACTGAATTATGTTGGATCCTTGAATTTTAGGAAATGAGGCCTGGAAAGTATTTCAAAAGTCCTTGAATTAAGGGCCAAAAACTATTTTTTTTACATTATTAAACAATTAAAATTGAATAAAGAAGTGTGTTTTCTTAAGTCTTAATACTTGGACAGAATTGTACCTGGAAGGTCTTTGAAAGGTCCTTGACTTTGATGGTCGTAAAAGTTGTAGAAACCCTCATTTTACTATATGAACATTGAAATTACAAGTCACACTTTTTCAACTCCTCAGGTTTGATTATGTAGTTTTTTTGTTCATTCTGCAATTCTGACTCGCAGGATCCGCACCTGGACTCATATTTGTTAGTTCAAAGACGGCAGAAACATCACGCAGACTCACACACTGTGAGCTGCAGGCTGTGCATAGAGAGTTAGTGCACTTTACACCAGCAGCCTGGGAGGTATGCACCGTTTGGACACTGTGGACAGAATGAGGGAGGAGGGAGCATAGCGCTAAAGGGGCTGTTGCTTTTATGGCCTGCAAAAAACAGCTGCTGTGCTAAAATGACAATGTTTAGCCACTGTGGCCGTGGGGGTGTGTGTCTGCGTCTGCATATATCTGTGTGTGTAAGAGGAGAGGGGTTGAGGGCAGGGACATGCTATGTGTTTTTGTGCCTGCTGAGATGCTGACAGATAGATGGATGAGATGGATCTGCAGCCTCCAGATTTCTTCCAAAGCCGATCTCTGTGACTTCCCCTTCATTCTCCACTAGTGGACGTAAAGAGAGTGCAAGAGAAGAAAAACGCGATAACGTTAGTTTTATATCCAAGTCTGTATCACATCGGAGTCAATTTATATTCTCGTTTTATCCGGCATTAGGTCACCATTAATCATAGAGCACTTTAAAATGCAGCCTCTAAGGCTTGCATTATTTATACTGACCTGGGTTGAACTCCTACAGTGCTGTGATCGAGCAGAAAAGAGTGTTTCATGAAGCTTGACTCCCGTTCACACACTCTCTTATGAGTGTGACTCTAGTCCAGTTTAATGCCAAATCTGTTGAGTTACAGTTCACATAGGTCAGGTGGGAATGGTTATCGTAAGGATTAGTTTCTTTCTGGGAATTGATTGTGTGTCATTATTAACTTTAGGAGATTTAGGAGTCTAATATGTACAATGTTCCCTGTGGTAGTATCTGTGCACAGTTATACATGACAATACACCATAAAAGCACCAAAACAACAACCTGTAGCATCAAACCGTATCACTACTAAAGCTTTTAAAAGAGATATCCCCGTGCCAGATTAATACCTGGTTTTTGTACCCACCTTTAGTCACAGACTCTTTTTCAATCTCCATTCAACCCAGGGATTGAAAAGCATCCAAATTAGTTTTTTTTAAAACTGTTCAGAGCTCTTCAGAAGTGCTTTTGTTTCAGAGACAGATTACTGTGTGAACACAGGTGTGTGAAGGGCATTGCCCTCTCCGTGTTCTCTTCTGGCCGCCGTCTCTCAGCCTGTCACTCACGCTGACCCATTTTCCCAGAAGAGAAGCAGGCGAGCCGTGCCAAGTGGCCTCGCGGTGGCACCCAAGCAGCTAATGATGTCACCTAGGCCGAAGGACTCATCATTAAAGCCGGATCAATCTGGCGGCTCGCGCTGCCCAGGATAGGGCGCCGTGCCAGGGCTGCAGCTGAGAGGAGACAGGAAGTGTCCGGAAACGCATGCTTGTGTTTAAAGTTGTGGACAAGCCGTAAAGAGAGATGGATGTCCCTCGGTTGTATGCTCTGTGTTATACATGTAAACAGAGACTCTCTTTGCAGAGCTTATCTCTGGCAAACACCAGCGGAAAGTAATGAAGAAAAACTGCTTTGTTTTTCAATGGTAACATACAGAAATGTCAGCAGAGCCAAGGCAACAGAGGGGAACATAAAAAAGGATGAGAGAAGAGACTCCGAAAGGATTCCCGTTCTCCTCGGTCTGTGTTTCAGCTGCTAAATGAAAGTGTTTCTGCAGCTCAGCGACTTTCAAAGCGTGCACCCTCAGAAATGTATTGTGGAGGCGTGCGTCGTTCTGCTCCGCTGCCTCATATGCTTAGCAAGCTACCAGCGTGTGCTCTGTGCAGTCGCTTGTAGCATGCTGCGGTGTAGATGTAAAGTATTGAGGGGGGGGGGAAACAGTCCAGGGAGAGGTCTTTACATCCATTTTTTTTGTCAGTGAAAACCGAATATTTATTTGATATAAAAGTGTTAACTGATGCTTTTAGTTATCGTAAGGAATTACATTTAATTATCTTAAAATAAGGATTTAATTAGTAGCTAAATATCTTAAATCAATCTTTCAAAAGCCTTAACAGTTCTAAATTATGTGATTTTAAATATACATTTTTAATGACAATGCAAAAGAAAAATGTAAGATCAATATATTTTGAATTTACCAATTTTCTCTTGCACTAATATCACACATCTCCAAATAACAGAAAATCTGCATTTTCTTTAGTTTTAATATACATTAAATCTGATTGGCTTAGAAAAAGGTTAGATAAGCTATTGAACCATAAAATAAAGCATTATCAATATGTAAGAGGCTAAAAAGAGCATAATCTGTTATTATTGCATTCAACATTACATTCTAAGTTGATTATTTTTCTGTTGCTTATCTAT
Organism: Notothenia coriiceps; assembly: GCF_000735185.1. Taxonomy (NCBI): domain Eukaryota; kingdom Metazoa; phylum Chordata; class Actinopteri; order Perciformes; family Nototheniidae; genus Notothenia; species Notothenia coriiceps. Next base: position 128,211 of record NW_011343711.1, on the reverse strand, counting down.
TCGTGTTGAAATGAGTTAAAAAAGCAGTTTACAGGAAACACTTGCAGAGGAAAATGGTCGCTTATCTGAGGTTGGTTAGGCTCATTTATCATGACAGCTTCTCCTCCTTTGCGTCATGACTCTACACCAATTTGACTCGACTACACATTGCCGTTTCTTCTTCCTTGTAAGTCCTTGAGATCAGGGTGTCAGTCACAGATTAGGGCTTCTCTGTGTGTCATTTCTCAGCTCTCATCCGATCGCTCCTCTAACCGACTGAGAGGGACTCTGTGCTATTCATTTACCGTGAGGCAGTTATTCAGACGCCTCTCTGTCACCCACGTATGTCCTTCAGCTGTGTCTGCCATTCATGATATGGCCCCCATACTTTGTCTGAAGCAATGCTTTTCCAGATTTGGGGAGGAGGAAGATGATGAAGGCTCATGTTATTGGTAATGTCTCTGAGGTGGGCTAGGGGAACTAGAGATGACCCTAACCTGCAGTGTCGAGTCATATAACAGCTCAATGGCCATATTGCTCATGGAGGGTTTGAAACTTTGAGGTCAGTTTTTCTTTTTATGATTTTTTTTTTTGTGTGAATTTCACCCTTCTTAGTTCAGCATACACTTCTGAATCCATCTCTGTTTTATTTAAAAGTTTTTATATCTGCAGAATGAATTCTTACTAACCAGCTACGGAAAAAAAATACAAATAAATTAAACAAATTATACTACTAATACTATAATAACATTACAAATATACTACTACTAATCATAATAATAAAACAAAAATAATAATTTAAAATAGATAAGATTTTATATTATATGATAACAATAAGTATTATAATAGGCAAAAATGACATCCAAAAATGACATCCAAAAATGAAAAACCCTTATGTTTTATGTATTGTATATTGCAGCACCTCTCCCGTTATACTTGTTATGTTGCCCTCCTCCATCGGAGCCAGTTTGAAGGATAAAACATCTACATTTGATTTATTTAGCACAGCTCCATCCAATCCTTAAAAATACATCAAACCTGTTTCCAGGAGAAGGCAGGATTTTCTCTGAGGTTATTTCTGATTTCCATTCCGGTACGGAGAGAGGAAGAATCCAACTTCCTAATGAGTGCAATACATCCATCTCTGTACTGCTGCCGGCCTTTTAGGGTGAGGAGAGAGCTGTCCCCTCGCCGTGAGAGATGGTATTTACTAAAAGAGAGGAAGAGGACAGGCCAGCGAGGAGGTCAAGTGTTCCTCTGCCTCTATCTTTGTCCCTGCTCTTTATAAATGTTTAACACCATTCTGCCGCGATGGCTTTCAGCGGGAAAAAAAGAACACCATGATCCCGAGCGACGGCTGGAGAGGGCCCGGGCCAATCGTACAGTGTCATTAGCCTCTGAACCAGCTGAGGAGCTCATAAAAGGTTGGGACGGTCGCCTGTTAGCGCCTTGCCGTGCGCCTGCCAGCGTCTACATAATTACAGCTTTTAACGGCGGGAAATTAGCACCCTGATCGCTCCAGCCGAGCACCCTGCCAGATCGCTGTGGCACCCACCCCGACGTATCGCATATCCTGCTAATTGTGGGGTAATGGAGGCATCTAAATCCAAGAGAAGACACATACAGCATTTTACTTTTGTTTTTGTTTTTTGTTCTGCCTCCCTCACTGGAGAGCTATTTGACCAGGAGAGAAGTTGGAAGACTAGTTCTTATTATACTGTATACTGCCAAAAACAACTCGTTTTTTTCCTATGGGGTTTGAAGAAATAGAGGAAAACATTTATTTTGAAATGTATTTGACATGATTTGTTGGAAATCTCAATTTACAATGTATTTTTGAAACTTTTGTAGAACATTGACATTTCTTCTAAGTCCCTGATGCAGAGATTTGACAATTTATTCAGACTTACCGTGTGTGTGTGTGTGTGTGTGTGTGTGTGTGTGTGTGTGTGTGTGTGTGTGTGTGTGTGTGTGCGTGCATGCATGCGTGCACTGATTCCCCCTCCCTCTCCCCTCAAGCCTTACAGAGGAGACACAAACAAACAACTGAAAAACATCTTGATTTGTGACGGATGAACATGGACAGATCTGTCATTCCCCCTCTGCGTGTCCTTTTGATTGCCCATCAGTGGCCAGGCCAAACGGATACACACGAGCTATAACGGATAGAAAGGGCTGTGTTTCATCTGTGGTGCTGCTCACACTGCATGCAGTCATCATGTCTGCTCTGCTGCTGCTGCATTGCTTGTTCAGTAGGAACAATAAGGAAGAGGCACAATTCCTACTAAGACATACATTTAAACATATACAATGTACTATTGTTTTATTTGGTGTCCTGTAATGCCTTCATATCACCTCATGTTAGCAGCAGCCAAACTGCATTGAAGAAACTCAGATGTTGTACTTCAATCAGCTTGCTCTGCTTTCATACTGGCTTTTATAAGTATTGATTGTTTTTTTTAAGAAAAGTAGACCTCTGTTTTTAATTCGGCTCCTGGGAAAATCTTCCTGAGCATCTGGGTGTTCAGCTTTCAGAGAAACAACACATTGGTAGACATCAGCAGTGAGCAAAGCCCCTCCATCCTGTTTCACACCAGCAGAAACACTGATTCTAACTGTGGTTTTACTCTCTTTCAGTCGTGGTTTATTCGTATAAAATATATATATATTTTAGAAACAGAGAAAACACGAGCGAGCCGGCCCTCTGGGAAAACCATTTTTTGCCTAACTGTGTCCAAGCAACCCCTTTTTTCAAAACTGCTTTTTTCAATGCTTTAACCAAGTTTACAGAGTCGACAACTTTCAGGAAACTGTTGAACCTGGCTCCTGTGGGAGTTGCAGCCTCACAGTTAGGATGTTGGGGTGTCTTCGGCCCCCGGGGGGTCTTAGTGGGTGGTACGACGGAGAATCTGCTCCTGCTCATTACCAGGCTCCTGGGTGTCAAGCCTGCAGCTCTGGAGAGATGTTGTTTGGATGCAGAGCGAGGTCCATAAGGGCCAGTATAAATGCACACTCACATATTCTAAAGCCAATGTTATGGAAACATATGCATGTACACTGATACACATGCATGCACACAGCTGCTTGTGTTCAGCATCCGAATGTGTGTGTGCGCCGATGTGTGCCTCCTCTTTTTGTCCGCCTGATCAAAGCCGACACGGTGCAGAGCATAGGTCTCGGAGGTGAAATTAAAATCTTGCTGCTTCCGCGGTGCGAGGGGAGAAAGTGATTACCGTTTAAATTAAAAGGTACGACCATAAAAGCGCGCCGCGACCGTACCCTCGCAATTCATCAAAAATGATCCCACGGCGCGTCTTTTGCTTATCAAATTGTAAAATATTGTCCATGACACCGGCGTAACAGGGGCGTAATTAATGCACTAAATCAATTCGGAATCACTCCGCGCAGAGTGGCCCTGCTGGGATGCCGTCATTATCACAAATTATGGTGGCAGATGCACGGGGGCCGAGAGGAATGTATAAAGCTCCGGCGGCATCTTCCCCCTCCTCTACAAGCCATCCAGTTAATATCCCCCTCTCTCTAACTCAATGACTGTTAAACACTGTGGCATCTCTCCTCTCTCACACCTGTAATATCTCATTACCAGGTGAAAACCGTTTTATTGGACAGCGCTACTTAAAAGCTTCCTAAAATGATCCCTTGGCTGCCACTAACGTTTAATGACTATGTCTCAAAAAGTTAAATCCAAGTGATTCATTTTTTAAATTGTATTTACAGATGATGAATAATGAGACCTTAAAGCGCACAATTCCCATTGAGTAAGACTTTGCAGTTTGTAGTTATTTTGTTTATAGTCGAGTTCCCAGTCGGCTCTGATTGGTTAGATTGGCTCTGTTGTGATTGGTCAACCAATTAGAGATGTCCCGCCCCTTACCAAATAACATGTGTTCTCCCTCTGCTGTGAATGCCTATTCATGACTTATTTCAGGAGCTTTTAGGGCCAACTTTTCATACATTTCAACGACATGTGGGAACCATGTTTCCCTTTTAGAAGGCCGTGCATCATAGGGCTTTGTTATGTGACACATTGCATCAAATCATTTCTAGAAGATCGTGTGACTCGTAGTGAATTATACAATTATTGCATGTTCTAAACATTGCAAACAATAACAGTTGAATTCCATCTGAGTTATAGTAAGGATTAAGGGCATCTTTGGGTATAAACTGCAAGTCATGTGCATGAAAAACTTGTTTGATGGTTTTACATTTGCACGCATTATTATTCCAAGTCGAATCATACTATCACAAGACGCAAAGAGACCAATAAAACCAAGAGGGTAATATTGTGTTAGAGAGCAGTTTTTCTCTGTGATAGCAGAAAGAAATCGTGAATTATTATGTAGTCTGCAGTACCCTCGAGTTACTTTGGTGATAAACATTTCACAAAATGCACACACTGCAAAAACGCTTACTTTCTTTTCTTTTTTCTTAAACAAATGCTGTTAGATAATTAAATAGATACAAATATCATAAATCAACTGAATTCTCATTTTGTCTTTGTTATACGGTTCACTTTCAAGAAAGTTTAAATAGGACATATTTCATATTTAAGACCTGCTTGTGTTGTCCTCTCGTCTTATTCAGCTTAGCAGCTACTGAGATTTAAAGTTCCCCCGCCCTCCAACACCGGTCCTGCCATTTAGCGCTCCAAACCTTCCCTTTGACCCCCTTTCAGTTATTCAAAATGCATCTCAGGGGCAGATTAATTTATGGGTGTGTGTAAATTGTTTTCTCCCACTGCCATTTTAATATCAGCCCCTCGCAGCTGGCTTTGAGAGAACGCAGCTCCGCCTATACCGAGTGGAAGGGGCAGATTGCGTTCCTCAGTGACATTTACTCTCTGTGTGTGTGTGTGTGTGTGTGTGTGTGTGTGTGTGTGTGTGTGTGTGTGTGTGTGTGTGTGTGTGTGTGTGTGTGTGTGTGTGTGTGTGTGTGTGTGTGTGTGTGTGTGTGTGTGTGTGTGTGTGTGTGTGTGTGTGTGTGTGTGTGTGTGTGTGTGTGTGTGTGTGTGTGTGTGTGTGTGTGTGTGTGTGTGTGTGTGTGTGTGTGTGTGTGTGTGTGTGTGTGTGTGTGTGTGTGTGTGTGTGTGTGTGTGGGTGGGTGTGCTATGTATGCATTATGCCACTCATGATAGCTAAGTCAGTGTGTCTCTATGTCCACTTTCCCTACTTTTGTATCAAGTACAAGTATGTTCTAAAGATATTTAAATCGTATTCAATTTAGTTTTTTTTCTAGGATTACAATAATTCTATAGTCTTGTCCTATTTCGTGAATCCACATTTTAAAGCTGATATTCAAATTATTATCCTTAAATTACATTACACCCAATTTCTCCCTAAAGTGCACCACTATGTTTATTTGATAGTAAGTGCAGAGGGGTGTTTTTCTTTCTTAGTATACCACCATGAAGTTTTAATATTGTTAATAAGAAGGCTGTTATTTTGCTCTGAATATTTCAGTTATTCAAATGTAATAAAACTCTTACTCTTTCCTTTTAGCCAGCATTATGTTTCCTTTTAGAGGTATTAGAAAGCACCTAAATGCCATTAAACGTGTACTTACAAATATACAGATACCCTGAAAGACAAAGATGATACATTCTTTTGACAAATTGCTTTAATAAATGTCTTTAAATCCTTTTCTGAGGGATGTTCTTTCCAACTTTGGCCCTTTGTGGATCGGCACACTGCCCCAAATCAGAAGTTTTGGCATTGTACAGACGTTCACGGTCCCTTGATGATGAATCCTTACAACTTTGGTGTTCCTATGATTTTCCCATTTGCATGTTAGCATTGTCATTGTGACAGAGCCACTAGCTTAGCTTTCCACTCACAGTCTTGTTCTTTAGTTTTGAGAAGCGCCGCCTGATTGGAGCTTACGGGCTGATTGTGTCAGCTCAGCAAAACAATGTAGCACTTGAAGAGACACGACAAAAGCAGCAAAAAAAACTGCCGGATTCACCCAGAGCTAGTGACTCCATCCACAATGACTCACAAGTCGGGCGGAGTGTGAATGTTTCTTCCTGTTCCATCACATGACTTCCTCTTTCTGTCCTTAAATGACTCTGATTCCATTAGTCAAGTCCGTCCTCTTTATTATCACCTCGTGCAGTGGTTCCCAACCTTTTTCAGTCAGGCTCCCCTTGTGTAATTGGAAATATTTTCGAGCCCCCCCTAATCCGGTTCCCACCGAGATTGGTAGAATTAATTGTATATAGTGTAATAGTTGTATACAATTACAAACATTACATTTTCTCTGCTATTAATAACAAGACACAAATATCTAACTATATAATTGTATTTTATTATGGATTAAACATGAACAAGTGATTGCTTGTATTGGCAGATGTGAAATAATGAGGCCTAATTGAAACAATTACACATGGTGCTTATCGATCCGGTTCTTTAACAGTATTTCTATTATAGGTTATTTTTGATATTTTTTAGGGGAAAAACTAAGCAAATTAGAAACATAATTCACATTGATTCATGTTATGTATAGTGTGGATTATGGGCTGCTAGCACACATAAAATACCTGCAATGGTGGTAGTAAGTAGATTTACTCAAGTACTGTACTTATATTGAGGTACTTAAGTATTTCCACTTTTGCTTCTTTGTAATTCTGCTCCTCTACAGTCCAGAGGTAAATGGTGTGGATCTGGATGAATGATGTGAAATATAATCAACTCTTAAATCAGACTTTAGGTCCACCTGGAGTAAATTCACAAGCTACCCTGCAGTATACTACTTTTACTTAAATACTTGATCTGAGTACTTCTCCCACCTTACACGTAATTGGGGCAACAGAACTCAGAGTTAAAAATGTGTCCATTTTATAGATTTTACGAGCAAACAATGTTTGTTTATAACTTGTTCCCAAGCTTCACGCGCCCCCCCCTGCAATAGCTTCACGCGCCCCCCAGGTTGGGAACCAATGACCTAGTGTATTGTTCATGTTCTGGAGATATGTATGCATATTGCATATACCGTAATTTTCGGACTATAAGGCGCAGCTGAATAAAAGCCGCAGCAGCTAAATTGAATGATGTGTACATATATAAGCCGCACTGGACTATAAGCCGCAGGTGTTTTAATGTTTAATTACCATATGTAAGGGTTCGTGCACAGAGGGGATTGTCGGGAAAGAGATGGCTGTTTGAGGAAGCTCCCATTTATTAACATTTCAACAAACAAGTTGCATATTTGCATAACGTATTCAAGTGTCACCATTTAGTGCAATAGTAGCTACAGAACATGTACTGTGTAAACTGTACTGTATCACATAGCGTTTCAGACACACAAACTTTTCAACTTTCAAACTTAAACGGTGCGCTCCCAGCGCACGTACCGGCAGTGATCTACAGCAGTGGTTTTCAACCAGTGGTACGGGGACAAACTGTCTTGCTCTCGTAATGTCTGTCTGTCTTGCTCTCGTTCTGTCTCTCGTACCACTCTCGGTTCCACTTTTACTTTTGCGCGCTACCTGTCTCACTCTTTTCCGGCCTCCAGCTTTTCCTGCTGGAACCCGCCGCTTAAAGGTGGGGGTCCGCGGACCGGCCAGAGAGCCCATAGAGTTAAAGGTGGTGGACTTTAACCTGTAAAATCCATAGATTTAGGAGGTCCCCTAGTGGCCGTTAGCTGTAAAAATCCATAGATTAGCCGCACCGTTATATAAGCCGCAGGGTCGAAAAATGGGAAAAAAGGCGCGGTTTATAGTCCGAAAATTACGGTACTCATCTCCCATACTCCTCGACAGTATGCCTCAAGAGTGCTGGCAGGAAACGTATTCCTTGCATTGGTATCATGCATAGTAATCCACTGTGTTGGTGGATGCTTACTAATGGTCTGAAAAACATGCTTCTTTGTCTCAGAAAAAAACAACAGAATTTTAAAACATTGTGCAGATAACAGTTTAGTGCTGTTCTTCTTTTTGCAAGTCATGTTTTTCCTTTCTTTAGGGGCTCTTGATCCAGCTGGGATTGCACCCAAAATCCCCTAAAGCCGAAAAGAGCAGAGACATGCAGGCATATATATTTCACATCTTAAAATACTTTATTCAAAGAGAAGCCAAAACGAGCCAAGTCAGGTCAGCCAACTAAAGCAATGTGTACGTGAGGTACATTCGGTACATTCCTTTCAATAATTGATACGTTTAAATAGTGGGTCTTGCATCAAAAAACTTGATTGACACAAGATATGGTTCTTAAAACCAAAACCACATCCTCAAATGTTTCCTTTAATCTGCCTTCAAAGGTCAGAGGATATAGTTGTTAAAAATCAAAGATATACTTAATTCCTCTTACATCAATCTATTGTGTTCTGGTGCGAGTTGCAAAATGTCTCTTTAATAAACAACTAGATGGAATTCAGTGTTCAAATGAATCCCCTCAAGTGTTATGCCACCACACCTCAACACCTTCCAAAAGGTGTCCAAACACACGTCTGATATCAATATCCATCAGAGTGGGGGAAGATCCTATTTGATTTTTTTTTGAAAAAGCTTTAGGCTGCCTATTGATGATTCCTACTACCCCTCAGCAAAGGGGCAATATTGTATTGCAGACACACTAAGATACCATCCGTTATGGACAGCCTGAGCTAATGTACTTGAGGCTTTTCCTCTCTGTAAAAGCAAATCCTTTCTTTTCACTTTTCAAGGCCGAATATAAAGCCTCAACCCCGCCATGCTGTATATTATAATATTCAGAATAGAGCTATCTAGTGTTGTGACTGTCATTTGAGCTTTCTCAGCTTTCATTATGTAGTCAAATTGATTTATATTGTCAACCCAACCACTCTAAAAAAAAACATGCATGTCGGCTGTGCATGCATGGATGCACCTGTGGCACATGTATATCCACAACCAGACACTCAGGTGCGTACATGCACACACCTTGTGCTGCCACAAATCAGAACATCCATCTCCGATTAGGGCAATTTGATTCCAGAGTAATGAAGTAGTTTAGCGCTGAAACGTGTGTGTGCTTCATAACTGCTGATGATGCCACTGCCATCATTTTCTACTAAGGCAAAATGGCAGAAAAATACACACTTAAATGCACCAACACTTTATAGAGAGACAAGACAGATCAAATCTGACATGGCTGTAATCAGTCCAACAGCTGCCCGGCTACCTGGCCTGAATACATTTATAGTGTTTGTGTATGCAAAGAAGAATTTGAAGAAAATAGATTGAAGTGCAATATAATGTTTAGTGGGATCGCTCATGGAGAATGTAGTTGCATTTTGTAAGAAGTTTGTGAGGCCAGGCATGATTTATGTCCTCGATGACCTTTTGTAACAGAACCATTACCTGTTACTTCTATTTTCTATGCATTCAAAACCCTCTGGAATGGGAATTCATATGTTTTTGTCTTCTTTCCCATTGCCACAAATTGATTATCCAAGCAAAGTCTTGCATTGTCTCCCGTTGGCTGCATCCTACCTCCGCACCGGGCCCAATCATCAATCACTTGGAAGGGCCGTTAAGCACCTTTTCTCTCCCACAGGAGTGAACTGACATCGGGCCTTGGAGGCTACTCAGCCACCCCTTCTTTCCCTCTCTCCCTGGAGTCCGCGGGGGCCCCCCATGTATCTGATTGGACCCTCCCCTGAGGGATCCTGCCAGCTCTCAAAATCTCTGTCCTAAGCTCGGATGACCATGAATAATGAGGGGACTTAAATATGAGATACAGGAGATAACATGCTTCTCACTCCCCCCTCCATGGCTTACTGTCAAGCGAGCAGAAGCATGCCTGTGGCTGACGTGCACTAGCTTTGTCACATAACTGCATTATGTAGGGTCCCCAAAGGCTACAGCATAATGCGATACGCCATGCGCCTGTTGCCAGGTTGCTACAACAGCCTCTCCTCATGAGTTATGTATTAGTGTTTTCACTGTGGCTTAAGGATCAGATACTGTACTGCACTGTCACTGTTTTAGTTCTGCCTGCTAATGTGCGGCAAAATGCTCCCCTTTGGTAATTATAATTTACGAGTCAGGGTCTTTACTGTAAATGCGTCTTGACAACACAGACGCCTCACGGACGGCGCTCATGAAGCAGGCTCATATGAGATTGTCAGGCTGTCTGAGACAATAAATATCAGCGCCGAAAGTCAGAAGCACAGCTGCTGCTGGAGGCACACGCACGCACGCACGCACGCACGCACGCACGCACGCACGCACGCACGCACGCACGCACG
>NW_011343711.1:80318-117972 GCF_000735185.1 Notothenia coriiceps | reverse complement strand
AGGTTCTCCAGTGGCAGGTAGTCGAACTGGTTGAGAGCCACCAACACGTAGCCGGTCACTTCTCTGATTGACTGTATTGAGAAAAAAAGTACATTTGATATGTTAATATAGCATCCTCTCGTCTACGGCATACCATCCAACCTCCAAACATATCCAGAACTCTGCTGCACAGCCTCCTCACCCACACCCGCTCCCGAGACCACAGCCTCCTCACCCACACCCGCTCCCAAGACCACAGCCTCCTCACCCACACCCGCTCCCGAGACCACAGCCTCCTCACCCACACCCGCTTCCAAGACCACATCACTCCCGTCCTCCAGAACCTCCACTGGCTCACCGTCCGTCAAGGAATCAACTTCAAAGTCCTCCTCATTACTCACAAAGCCCTCAACAACCGCCCCCCCCCTACCTCAAAGACCTGCTGCACCACCACACCCCTTCCCTATACCTCACAGACCTGCTACACCACCACACCCCTTCCTCCTACCTCACAGACCTGCTGCACCACCACACCCCTTCCCGCTTCCTCCGCTCATCAGAAGCCAACCTCCTATCCATCCCCACCTGCATCAATCACTGGACCTGGGGGGACAGAGACTTCTCCGTCGCTGCCCCCTCCCTCTGGAACTCACTCCCCCAACCCATCAGAGACTGCACTGACCTCACCAACTTAAAAAAACTCACAAAAACTCACCTCTTCAATCTGGCTTTTAATGTGTGATTGTTTTTGTATTGCTTGATTTTAATTTGACTGTAACTATATATATTTATTTGTTGTTCTTTTCTTTTCACTATATCTGTAAAGCGTCTTTGAGCACCTGTAAAAGCACTAACAAAATAAATCTATTATTATAATTATGTATTATTAATAAGAGATACTGGGTCCCATGATTTTATTGATTGAAAAACTCTTTTGGGCAAGTGAAACGATAGAAAAAGCAGTCCAGTATCTCAATAATTCTATCATGTTGGGACGCTTCTTTATGATTTGAACTTCAACGCCAGCGTTCCGTGCCAATGTAAAAGGCAATGTTAAAATCACTTTTACAGTTACTGTCGATGAATACAATTAAATACACTCCTGAAGTATTTGCCTCCAACTCCAACTTCTTTTGGTTGCCATGTCTACATCAGGGAACACACTAATCCAGTAATGCATTCCCCTCATTTTCTGTGCCGGAGCATATCATTTGCATTTTTTAAATGTCAAGCTCATGAAAGATTTGGACAAACAGTCGAAAAGGATTAAAATGTCAGCTCAATTGCAGACTGATTACACTTCTCTGATTACAGACTCACAGCTGTTCGTTAAGGGCATGATACCGGTATGTATGACATTTGTAGAGTCAATAATACATCACACATTAATAAGAACAATATTTTCAAATCAAAAAGGGTATATTTTTAACTGTATTTGCTTTTATATCCGCAGGTAAAGAAGTCATATGGGAGCTCTAAGTCACATGTGAGACATTTAAACTAAAAAAATAAATATAATAAGCTCAAGCTGAAAGGCCTTGGAGTCAGACACATGCAATATGCAGAGATAGAGAGCCCCAATGTGTCTTGCTGAAAAACATGGCAGACCTCAACTATCTGCCTCATCGTGCATCAATTGACCTTCTCAAAAGTCACTAAAATCACTGATTACCTCTGTGTTGAGCACTTGATGAGGCAAATTAATTCAACTGAACAATTCAGGATGAAGGAAGGGGCCAGGGCGAGCACTTTGAATGTTTGAATATTTTTCATGAAAGTAGTGTTTATCATCATCCTGGGGTCATCTCTGAGGAAAAAAAATTAAAAACTTAAGGCGTAAAGGTCAACTATCCTCAGCAGTGTGTTATCAAATCCACAGAAAATAGCAAGACAGAAGAAAGCAGGATCACTGTTGCTTGGTGTGTGTGTGTGTGTGTGTGTGTGTGTGTGTGTGTGTGTGTGTGTGTGTGTGTGTGTGTGTGTGTGTGTGTCTTCTAAAACAACTTATTCCCTTGTTGCAACAACTCCATCTCTGCGGCCATGCAATATTCATCTGAGTCGCTCAAACAGCAGCCGCAGCTTACTTATACACACACAGAAACTGGTGAACACACATACAGCAGCTGTTAAATGCCACACTAACACATTTTACCAACCACCACTGACAAGCTTAATTAGAACTCTACATATAAAAGTGTGTGAGCGGGGGGGGGGGGGAAGACGGATCTGTGTTCAAGGTTTCAACTGGCTTGTACAATGGAGGCGCGTTAACAGCAGTTGGCAGACACAGATTTGTTTTATTTCTGTGGCTTTTTATAGCTTTTTCTTTGAAAATATTCTCCTTTTCCTTCGTATTTCAGTAGAATACACAGTAGTAGCAGTGACTAGTTTTGATATCGGCGCCAGAGGCAACAACAAGAAAGTGTAAAAGGTGTTGATATTAAGAAAATATACTCTATAGATTAAAGTATCTTCATTCCAGGTATCAAAACTAAACAGTATGGGTCACTAATGCCACGATATAATCCCCCACTGGCTTTCCACAAGCGGTCAAAAACTAAACTGGCTTTAGAAAAAGGCTCTGTAATATGGAAACACAGCTTCTTTGCTGTTTTTTGCATTTTAATTTGTTATCATTATAAAACAAAACATATATGGACATTTTATTTTTCTCATTTTTTGAAATAATCACCAATAATGTGCTTATAATGACTGACCGCTTTAACAGTCTGTTAATATATCACTTTACTGTAATTGAGCCTTCAAAACCAGGACAATGAAACACTTATGTATGCATCATGATATCGTTATAATAATAATAATATCATTATTTTTTTAAGAGAATCTGTACCAAACAGATATTTAGCCTTTACCAAATGTTGTACCAACTGCCATTTGGGTATTAATGCACTAATTCATATGGCGATATGCATACCATGTCCATGATTTGGGCAGCCCTGCTCACTCATAATTTAATAAAAAATGTGCATGTCCAGCAACAGGGTATGAAGAAGAAGGGTTCTGAAGCTCCAGAGACATCCTAATGACTAAAGACAGGCCAGATGATTAGTAAGGAGGGGGGGAGGGAGGGAGGGACATTGGCTGCTGACCCCTGGGGGACGCGTATGGAGACTGACGGTTGGGACGCAGCGTGAGGAGGGTCTGCGTTTCAGGATAATAGCAGGTAAGCGAGAATTGCTTCTATATGGAGCGCTCGGCAAACACGTGCACCTGCCAACTTGGCTTTATTGTGGCGCTAACACAATAGGAAGAAAAGAGACAGTGGAGGTGCTTATTAGCAAGATTACAATGTGTCAATCACCTGAAGAGGGAAAGAACAACATAATAAAAGAGAAGTAGAATCCATTTCAGCGGAGGCTTTGATTAGCATACTTATTGCATGAAAAGGATTTCTATTGTGGGCTACTCCAGTGCCTGTCAAAAACCCCTCAGTGAAATCCTTCTCTGTCGAATGTTAGAGAGCAAGTTGTGCAACTTTATGCAACTCTGTGAAACTCTAAAATAAAGCACGCGGGGAAGGCTTTATCTTCTGGCTGCTTCTTTATCGAGCCCCGTGGTTTAGAAGTCGTGCCGTTTTGACCCGACTGCGACCTTCTTGTTTAATGCTTGGGGCCGGGGTGCATCGTGAGCTTGCCCTGCTATCAATAGCTGTGCCGTAACCCCCCGAGGTGCCTGCCAGGGGCGCTATGACGATTGCGAAAACGGGGGGGGAGGCTCCTCTGCAACCCGACCCAGCTGTAGGCATGCACTGTGCTGCTGGCAGGCTCCACAGAGCTTCCACTGTGCCCCCTTCTCCCTGCCAGCCTCCGGGACCCGCTGGCGAAAGCGAAGAAAAACTGTTTCCCTGTTGCTTAGCAACCGCAGGAAAGCCTTCCAGCGGGAGCGAGGGCGAGAGCAAGCAGAAGAAATACAAAAAAAGCTTTTCTTTGGTTGTAATTCATCTAATTAAATTAAAGGATTACTCTGCTCTTTCTCAGTCATTTTAATTTCCTTCCTGTGCCATAAATAGTCTTTCTTTTCTAGATCAATATTTATCTGCACTGCTCTGTACTGGAGGAGGGAGGAAGCGGGGAGACGTGGAGGAGGGAGGTCCGGAGGGAAGTAAACACAAGCACCTGCATTTCCCCTCCCGCCACATCAACTGTGCTCAGTTTCAGAATCACAAACACAGAAGCTGAGGATGTATATCAGAGAAGCTGCCCACCGCTACCTGCTGGGAGATGTGCTCTGACTTAACAAGGTGGACCGTGTTCTCTCCCTTGTATTTTCTCCAAAAACACACACTTAACAAGGCGAGTAGAAAGGCTAATTTGTAGCAACAAGGTGCATGAACTCTCCATTCCTAACCTCATTCCCTTCATCCTCATCTAAAGTGACCTTAGCTTGTGACATTAAAGTGGCTCATAAAAGGAAAAACGCATCAATATATTTACACAGTCTGGCACAAGTCCAGGCCATTATTTTAGATACCATTCCGAGTAAATCTTTTGATTCCAGCTTGACTCCGATGGATTTGAGTGTTGTGTGAGCCACGAAGGGTTGGTGCAGGAATTTTCACTCGCACATTTCCACACATACGAGCATCAGATATTCCGATAACCCCCGCCTACGCAGAAAGAAAAACACTGCCACGAGGCACAGACAAGACTTAGTCAACACAGGTCAACTAGCCGTGATGCATTGCAAGTTTAACGTTTCCTCCAGCGCTTTTTCCCATCAATCGCAGGCAATTAGCGGCCTAGCTCAGTCAAACGGAATCCTCTGCGGTCCCGGCAGGCTTGTTTTCTTTCTTCTTCCGTTTTACCTCTGGGCAAAATGTGAATTTCACATGTTGGTAAATTGCTCTTTGCATCCCTAGGAAGCATTGCATCAAGGCCAAGGCTGGGGAGCCAGGAGTGTTTTATCTCCTCCGAACAACATAATCATGATAAAAGGCAGCTGTGCTGTCTTGGAAACAAAAACTGCGGGAGAGGAGGATGAGCTCAGGCACCTGTAACCTTTCCAGATATGTTGAAACGCTTCCTCGCAGTATTGGGAAATAATATTTGTATTGAAGCCGGTATTTAACAAAGAATTGTCTCGTTTATGAGTTAATGAGTCGGGACATGGGGCATACATTGGAATTCTGTTTCGTGTCATAATTCAGCCGTAGTTGGTGAAAAGAGGTATTAGAGGTGAATACTAAGCCGGATTAAAGATGGAAAACAAAGTGACGAGTGGCTCACCAGCATTCAAGGACCTCCAATAGGCTTTAACAGACACTTGTGTAAGCTCATTTACCAAAACGGTAGGCTAATAGCCTGTATGTCTACTAGAATTCTTTTATTGAACTTACTTTGCAGCTACTCAGGAAAGCTTGCCAACACAGCCAGTAGATTTGCATACACATTTCTCCAGTTTCCTAAGAATCGCCTTTGGGCTTCATCCCAGATTCAGCGGAAAATTATGCATTCAAGAGTTTAGGGGAATAATTAAGTGCTCTTGGCTCTCCATCTGGGTTTAAGTATGTAACATATATTACTATTTTACTTTTACGGCTCCAAGTTAACAGGAAAAGGATCATTTTGATCTGCTTAACGTCTTAATGCGGTCCATTGGTTGACATTAAAGAGCTCAGTCAGCACATAGAAAGACAAAGAAAAATGAATGAGAATTTGAGACAACAATTTCCTCTTTGAGGCCATCACACTTTCAAAGAGGCCCTATTCGCTTGTTGGGTTTTTCACTTTCCTGTACTTAATGGACTTATCAACTGTGCTTTTTATCCAATTTTTCTTAAGCTGCAAACATACGGAAACCAGAAGAAATAAGTGGAAACTATTACTAATTGAATTGGGGGTTGTATAACAACCAGCACTGAAGATCTAACCCTTACATTGGCTTAATTGCTCACTAATCTGTATGTCTCACTATCACAACCTTAATAAGTCATTATGTTGAGAGTTTGCAGTGATACAAGACTGTTTTATCCGAGAGGGTTTTATTTCCACTCTGGACTTAATTCTCTACTATTTATTTTGTAAAAATGTAATCCACTCTGGTCTCTCCCTCTGACAGTGTCGCTTTCATTTGGCTAAGCCGATTTGGATAGAGTCTTAAACAACATCAATGGGGTGAAGCAGCTGGATCTCCAGGAAGGAAGGAAAGAAAAAAAAAACACGCCTTTGTTATCTCAAAATAATGATATATTTAAGTCGTGCACAAGAAAAAACAACGCTTGATACCTTGAGATAACGATGTAATTCAATTGTTATCTCGGGATAGCAAACATAAGCACTACAAACTGGTAAGTTGCTGCGTCGAGATAATGAGATAGTTAGGACATGATCATGCAAAAGCAGTCTGATATGTGGAGATAACAACACAATTAGGTTGTAATCTCCACATAGCAGGCGTAAAGGATAGAAGGAATTAGCAAAATGTGTGTATCTGACGGCAAGAATACAAATGTTGGGTGAGAAGCGGCACCATAGAAGAAGAGAGAAGTTTAGGCCGAGGAGGTGCAGTCTGGTGGAGCTTTCACAGGAAGTGCAATCTGATAAGGGGAAAGGGAAGTGGAGCACAGAGGAGATATATTTCTAAGCATAATTAATAGTGCACCTGTTCCTGTCATCTGGATGAGTGAGAGTGTAAATGAGGGAGATGGCATGAGAAGAAGAAGCCATATGGGGGAGGAAGGTTGGGGGAAAAGGGAAGGGGGGAAAAAATACATTGGAAGAGGGGGGAAAAGTATAATGACACCATTATAAAATACAAGAGATGGGACACATATTATGGTGATTATGGCTTATTTCCATACATATAGAGCACTGCCAGTGAGTCAAGGAGAGTGCAGCGGTGCATGTCAGCGGCCGTCTCTCAACAGTTTGATCCGATTGGAGCGCCGGCGCAATCTGACTCCTCCACAACGGCGGCAAAGTCAATGGGCGGGCAGGGACCTGTTTACCAATTCGGTCCAATGAGCCCTGGAAGAGAGGGATGCACTCCGTCACCTCATGCAACTGTTTGGCTGCTAAGTATGCTGAGAGCACTCAGGTGTGACATTCACCATTTTCGAGGAATCAAGGCCTTTGAGAGGAGGGCCATTGACTTTGAAAGAAATGAAAATCCCCGTGCATGAAATGTCACCGTGGAAAAACGCCAGAGTCATTCACTGCAGGTGTTTGTAGAGATTTTGTGCGAAACATCTCAAGTCTGTTGATAGTGCCTTGAGGTACTCCTGTGAGATGCATCAACAGGGTGAGAAGTGTGCAGGTGGAGGGAAGGAGGGGCTTTTTTCCCCCTCACTTCAAATGTAAGGCACATCAAATGCGGACGAGCGAGCGTTTTGAACCCACACACTGCTTTTCATCTCAGTGGCGCTCTGCGGTTTGAAATCCATTCTGCCTTTAAGGTGTTTTAGCTTCTCCACCAGCACATTAGGGAAAAGGAAAGTTAATTTCTTGCTCAGCTCAATCACAAGATTTACACCGGTTGGGTTTTTAGTGAATCGAGTTACAGTGGTTGTGATCAAACACCTTGAAGCCTGATCTAAGTGAAATTTAAATCAGGAAAAAGGCCATAAAGTTTTTTTTTATAATTGATTGAATAATAAAAGAGTTCACTCATCTTCAAGTACTTTTTAATCTTCCTTTTCTTAATTTAGAGTGGTGCAAGCGGTGGGAAATGAACCCTTGTACTGTAAGTGCAATTTCCTTAAGTAATTAGCAGTTCAAAGGTAATTTTAAAATATTGATTTACACAGGCAATGACGTCTTTTAAATACCAGTGTGCTGTGCTGGTTCTATGTTGGATCTCATTCACTCAAGTCGCCACTGGATACGTTTTTAGGATCAAACTCTGACAGGTTTCAGTTTCAACACCGCCAGCTAGTGTTGACAATGACTTTGGGATGACACGGTGGTAGGTGTGTGTGTGTGTGTGTGTGTGTGTGTGTGTGTGTGTGTGTGTGTGTGTGTGTGTGTGCGCGTGTGCGTGCGTGCGTGCGTGCGTGCGTGCGTGTGCCTCCAGCAGCAGCTGTGCTTCTGACTTTCGGCGCTGATATTTATTGTCTCAGNAATAACCCAATTTGTTTTTGTTACTTTTGTTGCAGTTGTATGTCTTAAATGGCCTTCAAAATAAAAGCATCTAAATAAAACAGGAAGCTAACCCAAATTACATTTAAGACATACAACTGCAACAAAAGTAACAAAAACAAATTGGGTTATTTACATAATATTTTTACATGATTTTGTTGTGCAATAAAACAACCAGATGGACACACGATAAAGGAAATGTTCAAATTTGGCTCTGATCGTAACAACATCGGGCATTCGTGAGGGCCTCTTAAGCCATCGTATGACCGCCGGTGGAGTTTCTCAGGCTCCGGCAGCAACTTCGCGAGCGGTGGCAAAATCTTTGGCATGCCAACAAATTGCAGAAGGACCTTGAGAAGGTTCATTTTCGTGTTGAATTTGTGTGCATCTTGTCAAATCGTGTCATCTTCGTCTGATCATCGGTGCCATCGGGCATTTTTCGCCCCGATGGAACCGACGATCAGACGAAGATGATCCGATGTTGTTACGATCAGAGCCGAATTTGAACATTTCCTTTATCGTGTGTCCATCTGGTGTCAATTTCGGGACAGTGTGACAGGGGCTTAAAGCGTAGCATTCGTCTGTGTGTCTCTCTTGATATCAGACCTTTGAGTAGTGACATCAGCATGATGTAATCTTTTTCATTTTGGTGTTACTCAGTGACTCAAGTCAGAGCAAAAGCAGCAAACATTATCTTTCAGCCTTTAAAATGGTATCTCCTCTCACTGCTGTCTCCCAATGGCCAATTTCCTCACCAGCTGGATAAATCATACGTGTAATTCTCACATATTGAGCTGCTAAAAGGTTCACTTCGGGTGTTGGCGTATACCCCCAATCTTGGCGGCAGAATTACCATCGCTCCAAGGGAGAAACTCAAACTGTCGTCTGGAAAAACACTGGCTGAGGGACAGGTGTCACATACGATCCGAGCACAAGCAGTGAAACTCTTTCAGGGTCACTCTTTCCCTTTACCGGCCTTTCTCTTTTTGCTCTATGTGATGCCGTACTTTCTATATAGTGACAGGGACGAATGAAACCTGAGAGTTTTAAGAAAATATGATGGTGTCCAAGGCTATACTGTACGCAATGTTTGAACATACAGTGAGTAAACAGAAAGTAAAAGGACTTGCAAGAGGAAAAACAAATGTTGTCTCAGTCTTTTCCCCTGAAGAAACTTGTCTTGTTTGTTGACTACTTGTAGACAAGACAATGAAGCATGAGTGGGAGGTCTTTTCATATCCATACTCCATTTTTCTTCCGTCATCTTGTCGGAATTTGGAGAAAGATGTGCTGGATCTGCTGTATGTATGGCAGGAAAAGCGGGAAATCAGCACTGTTCTTCCAGCAGGAATTGAGCTAAATCTTTTTGAGCATCTCTCAACGGCCAATGGGAAAAGAATCCCATCCAACACGTATGTCCTCTAAAGTACAGCCAAAGAACAAACGTGCGATAGGCTGCCAATTCTCCAGACAATTTGCTCATACCAAGGTGCCGGAAGTAATTTGTTAGCTTATGATTGTTTAGGAATGTGCAAACTACAACATGTCGCACCTTTTATGAATAGTTTTAATTTGGCGGAGGGGAAGTGTATGAGACAAGGAAAGGGCTCCCACCATGGACTGGTCATGTGCCCAACACTGCCAAACCACCAGGAGGCCTCTGCTGCACCCCCCCCCCCCCCCTTTGTTCTGTTTTGCCTGAGGCCTCCTCTCTGGCATCGATCCCCCGACTTTACACAGCTCTCCTGTGGGCATTGCCATTTATCCTACATCCATCCTGCGGGGCAATTCCGTGTCAAATATTTCACAGAGGAACCAAATGAATCTTGGTGCACAACAGAAGTCGTGTGTCATGCAGTCCTTGACCACCCTTTGTAACTTTTTTTGGGGGGGGAAAGTAGCACAAACATGGCGACAAGCACGATCAAAAAATCCCCACTTTGATGACTTAAAACCATCAGTGTTGAGAAAAGTTGGACAGCAGAGATTCATCCTAGCCTCTTATGCCATTGACTTTGCCGGAGTGTTTTCCAGATTGATGGTAGGGGATCAAACTGTGATCCATATTAAAGCACATGACAGATTTAGTGTAATAAGCAGCATTTTATGGAGTCTGAACACGGTGATAAAGGACTCCTGAGAGTTTTAAGGGCATGCTGCGCCCAAAGCTGGTAAAGCAGTAAGACGCCTTTCTATTTTGACCCCCCCCCATGACAAACGGAGGCCTAAGTCGACCTTTATCCCTCTCTTACTCTTGATATTTTGCTCATTTAAGTATTTGTTTTGTCCCCTCTACATTGATTTATTTTTGATATTCCTCAAACTGAATTACCAAAAGATCATAAGCTGAATGTGCTGAGTCTGAAAAAGTGAAACCAATGCATTTCTCTAATAGCCTTTTAAAGACAAGAGACATTGTATAGAAGTGTATGAGAAGAAATATCATTTAAAACGTACCTCACATTCAAAACCTTCAATAAGTGACAAATAGCAAATCTTATAATTCCTGTCCACTTTAATTTCCTTTTCTTCCTTCATGATAAACTGTTTGAATGTGTTCATCCATACCGCGTCATCTGTTGCCTTCATAAGCATCCACGAGTGACGCAGTTTGAGGGAAACTGTTTTTGTACTGTTTTCTTCTTTTGCAATAAAATAAGAAAACCCAGCCGACAGTCGGTTGCAAAAAGGTCATGATGTTTTTTCTTTATGTAACTGCAAAAAGCACAGGATGCAAGTGATGTATCTTCAAATAATCTTTTTCTGGGTGCAGTACGGTTTGCCTTGAATAATTTATCTCCGAAAAGCATAATCTACATTTCCGAATTTCTCTTATATCCCTGGAACTTCATGAGACAGTGTTGAACCACTTAGGTTGAATTGACCTCGGATTCACCACTGTGACTCCACCGCCCCCCCCCCTGCCTGTCTGAACCTCACACCCCCTGTTCCAGCACACCTTAAAAATGGGTGCTTTGCCTTTTTCCGTCCATACCATTTGATCCATTTGAACCCCTGCGCTGCAATTAAGCCAGATCCAGCCATGCATATGAATCAGTGCTGTTCCTCTTGAATCCCTCCACTCCTCTGCCTGGGACACAAACTCAAATAAAGTGAATTCTCGATTTAAATTAGCTCGCAATTAAACCGGCATATTATTCTCAATGATTTGAAGGAAGCACATTTTCTTCGATTGAATAAATGTACTTGTTTCTAATAGATTTTGCAGCCTACCACCGATACGTGCTCGAGTGAGAATATATTCTGCATTCCTCACTGCACACAATACATTAAACAACAGTTTCACTGCTACTCTATGCCTCAGTGGATTTACTACACAGCGGGAGTCCACAGCAAAACATGGAATTCAATTTGGCTGTGGAGTCAGTATGCACACAGCTGTGCAGTATAGTGTGGTATCAGGGATAAGTAGTAATCTATGCTAACGAAAGTCCCCTGCTATTGACTTGTTCGGCTCCCCCCTCATGATGCTCCTGCAGCTTTTTGTAACTCTTAATAACCTCGCTTACACACACATATACGACACATGAACTAATTAGCCCATGCTGCGCTGCCGTGGTGATATCACCCAGCATAATACTTTCAGAGCGGATGAAGCGGCATCTACAGTATGAATTGTTTTCTCTTCACAGTTTCCCCTGCTTTCTTCGCCTGCCTTTTGTTTGTGAGGTTTTTTTTTCTATCATGTGGAATTGCCCATTTGGATGAGGGCCAAATGGCTCAGCGGGCCCCAAAGAGAGCTTCGACTCCAACTTCCCATCTGGCGGCAATGTCCCCCTATGCTTGTGTACAGAAAGCACCCCCCCCCCACACACTTTTTCCTCCTGCTATTTTCACCTTATTTGGACCGTAGTGTTAACGCCATTATTTCACAACCTGGCAGCACCCCAAGCATCCTCCAATTTAAAGCTAATAATTTACTGCCACTGTGTCGCTAATTGCAACATATTTGCGAGTATTCTGAATGCAATGGAGCCAAATTACCAACAGTGGTTGCTGCTGAGATGAATTGATTAATAGACTTTAATCAACCACATGTGCATCGTCATTTTTAGAGCATAGCTATTGAGCTACTGCTCAAAGATGCTGTGCTCAGCCAAATCAGAAAAACTATTTGAGATTTTTGAGTTTCATTTAGTCGCACCAATTTCCTAAAGTTAATATTTCATTTTCTTAAAGTTTGAGCTACTTTTTCAGCTACTTTTCAGTTTTTTTTATATTTCAGAAGTGTCATAAAGACTGCATTTGATCTGTACAGTAAATCCCCTCTGTGGAGAGCATAAAGACCCAGCACATCAAAGATATTATACCCTCCGCTTATTTGAGAAAAAGGGCACAAACCTAAAAGGAGAATCCAGCTGACTGATGTTGCCTTTTCATGCATCCATGCTTGCCTCCATTATCTTTTCCAACCTCTAATTCAACTCAAGTCTGCTCTTATAAGGTATCCGGCAATATATATATATATGTATTCCGCTGAGAGGTTTCGAAAAAATTCGAGATACGTAGGGAAAAGTAATTGTGTGTGGAGTTTGAATGGTGAAAAACGACTTCCAAGGCCTCTTTATTTAACATAAAGCTGGTGGTGTGATCTGCAAAAAGTGGTGTAGTTACAGAAAGATCAAATAGAGCAAAAGCGGCTAATGCTAATACCCACGCTCACTCCGGACTGTTATGGGGAAGAAGTAGAGTGGAGGGATGGGGCCCATTAATAATGAATCCAGTGTCATCATTAAGGCTCCAAATGATTAAAACATATCTCCCAGCTTCAAACACTGCTTTTCCACACCAGAAAATGCTGCAGTCATGGATGTGCGGAGCGAGCGGGCACTTCAGTCTGCTTGTGAAATAAAGTTTAGCTTTTTTTTTTAGCTTTCATCTTTAGCAAACCCCAACTCCTATCCTTTTTGTGTCGAAACACCAAAGCACCAGCATTCCTTTTTTGAAAACAAAGATGTGTTATGTAATGCAGTGCAACCCATTGATCTGTGAAGACGTTCTTTAGAAATTAGCTTTCATGCTAAGCTAGGTTGGAAAACGTATTTTTCCACAACGCAAAAGGAACCGTAACAAGTAGTTCCTGTTGTTTTCTTGTGAACAACAGGCAAGGCACTTCTAGTTGAGAAAAGTTGACATTCATCGACATGCAAATGCCATGTCTGATTTTCTCATGTCTTTATTCCCCATTGTTTTCCTTTCGCCCAGAAGGCATTGTAATGCAGAGCCCGTGCTCAGTGTTGTGCTGTCAGTACTGTTCTGCCGTTGGTGTTTTTTGTTCAAACCCTTTGACGAGAAGACCCTGGGGGCTTTGGGTTTGTCTCCATTAGCGGCTGTGGCCTGTCTGGAAGGAGGGAAAAATGATCTCTAATGGAATGGTAATAGTCCCCCAGGGCAGTGCGCCGTTCTTTGATGCTAGGGTTCACTTCCACCGGCTGACACAAGCTGACCCCGGCTAACTGAGCTACCTGCACGCTTGAAAGGACCCCCAGTGCACAATAATGACTGTTCCTCTTTAATACTGTGTAACATAGCGGATAAAGCCTCCTTGTGGACCTCCCCTATCGCCCAACCTCCCAATCGGGTGTTAAATGTCCCAACAGTCTTTAGGGAGTTACAACGGGGTAGCTAGAAAGTGAGTGACTAATAATGTCAACAGCTAACAGGATCTGCCAAGATAAGTTCAGTCAATACAGCGGGTGGTTGGAGAGATTGGAGACTGAGTGACGATAATAAGGACACCCCCCTCCACAGGATGGATATGTGTTGCAGCAAAGTGGGCCACTCAGACTCTTTAACTGAAAGCTAAGATTTCATTATGTTCTGCTCCAAGCCAAATGCAACGTTCATGATGAGGGCCACAAGGTCAGGGAGTGGAAGTTGTAGGAAGCAGTTCTGCCTGAAAAGTGAATTTGAGGACAAAAGGTCTGAATGGTCTTGGTCCACGAGGACTTCAGTTTTTTTAAAAAGGTTTTCCCCCCTTGCTTTTTGGGTTGGACAAATGAGCAACAACGCATTGGAAAAGCAAAAAATACTTAACTTAATTGCACAGTTCTCACATATTGGTGTGTGTCACATAATCTTTGGTTGAAAAACGTGTATAGGAATGTAAAATATGTGTATAAAAAAGTGGATATAAGTTGCCAAAAATAAAACGCATTGCAGGTAATGATTGAATGAAACAATTACACTGAGACCTACTCAGACACCCTTTAAAATTGTACCCAACAAGAGCTGTTCTTTAGAAACTAGCTGCCTAATCTACAGTAGCTCAATGTCCCAGATTCTATTTAAGACAAAGTGGTGGGTGGTGAGACTGTGTGACTCAGCATTTCTACTTAGCAGTCCTTGGAAATACAAACCTAATCAAGCCAAATGTCCGTGACTTCATCAAACTTTCTCATTAGGGCTGAATTCATTTTTGGGGACATTATCACTTGAACGGACTCTTGTGTTCCCCTTTATTAAAAACAAAACCAGTTTCAACCAGCATGTAATGAGTCATAGGGCAATTATAAAACCCTTCTTAAAACCCATTTCATAAACCCAAAAATGCTGGGATCAAGCTAAAAAACAAGGATATTTGCGATAATGTGAGGTTTGCGATTCGCTGTATTTATAATCAAAGAGCTGCTTGTTTGTCTTACCACGAGGCACATGCTATCCTCCTGACATTGCAACATATTTGTATGCTTAGCGGCCCTCTGGAAGAATGAATGTGTGTGCGTGTCATTTTTGTCTTCTTCTCTCTCCCTGGCGTCTGCGAGCGAGCTGCTTGACTTTGGCGAGTTTTAATGACATTTTTGTGGGTGCATTCTTTTTTTCAAGTGCCCCCCCCCTTAGTCCAAGCCCCTCTTGTGGTCTGTTGTGTAACATCCGCTCGAGACTGCGAGTGCATTAGAGTCTGAAGCATAGCTAATCATTGTCGCTGGTTCTGTCCGATGCATCTGTGTAAGGTAGAGTTGTGGAAAACACTAAATATACAGTAGAACCAGACGGAAGGCAATTTACTGGTCATAGTTGATTTGCTGGTGTGTGTGTTCACATTGGTGTGTCCCACATTATAAGTGGAGGGATGAGTGCTGCAGCTCTGTGCCAGAAAATGACAAATTGCCCATTTAGCCCATTGTATGTGTCAATTTTAATGTAGAGGGTTCGCTCTGTTTTCGATACTTCTTAAGCATTTTGCTCCATGAAAATGTGTAATGAGTCTGATTTGGATTACAAAATACACGTCAGATGAGCAGTGTTGCTTTGAGTGTGCCTTTAACCCACATTAAGGCTCTGAAGAAACCTTTTTTTGTGTTTCCTGACTCAAGAGTGGACCTTTTAATAATAGCTCTCTCATCTCAAGTTCTGTTGTTCAGCTCCCTCAGCAGTTTTACCGTCTTGATGGCTCCCCTATGATCCATTCATAGTGCTCTCGAATGTTGAGTTCCATGTTCTTAGCTCGGGCAATTTTACTTAAACACTTTTTCCAGAACAATAACAGAATAGACTGTCAGGGCTGTCGTGGAAAAAAAACACCGGACAGCAATTCTGGAGCTGTTCGCACTTTGAGACTGTACCTGGCAATTTGTTTGATGGGTGAGTTGCTTGACCTCTGGGTCATTGAGACCTATTACAAGCTCAGTATGAAACAGCATGAGCCGTAGAAGTACTTTCCCCAGATGTTGGGGCTTATTTGAGCCTGTCATTTGAATAGATGTATGAAGCTGTCCAAGTTTTAAGCCAAAAAAGTGCTTGACTAAATGTTGATTGTTTAAAATAGCTTCTCCATTAATCCCCTCATCAACTCATACACATATGGATGGATTACTGCACAGGCCTACCAGCCACAGGACAAAGGGCTCAAAGTTGCAGGGGTCCAATTAGCCTTCAAGCCTTTTACAGACACATACCAACCAGGAAAGGACTATAAATGGATCAAAACAGCAACCAAGAGGTGCAAAACAGCTGCTAAGAGACTATAAAATACTCAAAACAACTCTAAATAGTGGCATAGCAACCACAAAGAGACACAACATGAACAGAAAGACTTTAAAGAATAACAAAACAACTACAATGAGATTGCAATTGAGCTCCACAATGATTACATATAATCACAACGACTACGAAAACGGACATAGCAACCACAAAGAGACCCAAAACAACTACAAAGAGACTCGAAGCAACCACAGAGACACAAAGCAACTAAAAGACACTCAAAACAATTGCAAAGTGAGGAAAAGAAATCAACTTTAAAGAGACACAAAACCACAACTAAAAGAAGCGAAACAACTATCTGTCTTGCTTTTATGTTGGCGAGGTGATCGGGCCGTTTGCTTGTCTATGCCCAGTTGCACACGATGCCACACACACCAGCGTTGGTCATTGACGGCCACTGGCGTTCGTTTCCGTGATTAGTATTCCGTGGCGCTCTCATCTCTTTGGCTGGCTCTTTTGTTTGCCCGCGCTGATTGGAGGGCCTCTGGTTAATTTAGATGCAGGGAAGCGGTGACAGAAGAGGGCTTATTAGGGCCGTGAGCCCATCCCGCCTTAAGTGCAGAGACTCCAGTTCCATTTTCATTTGCCTCCATTATTGAATTTGCTAGCTTCTCATTCGCCGTGATTGCATTTTGTGTCACCTCTAAAAAATATATATATATAAAATCAGCCTCCCCCAGAGGTACTGTGACACTCAGATGGGAGACTTTATGATAGTACATTTCAAACTTTAGATTGACAGTCGAATACTTTTGATACTTTCTCAGAGCCAGATGATCATGAACCGTTTCCTTAGCATGATAGCTTTTTTCAACCTGTGTATAAACGATGGAAAGTGTTTATGTCTGTCTGTGTGTGTTTGACAGAGAGGGAGCGTGACAGATGGGTGGAGCAGGAGTGGGTGGAGGGAAAGCAGAAGAGTGATGGCAGGGATTCATTCAGCATCCATCGAAGCTTTAGAAGCATAAAGAAATATCGAAATTAACGTCATCTCCGCCTCCACGTTTTAGCTGCCTCCTTCTGCACCTCCACAGCTTCCATAATCTCCTAACGCGGTGCATTTTTCATAAGGATTCATCGCAAAACAATATCATTCGAGACTCTGAAATTTAATCAGGGGCTTTAAAACACAATTATGGTTATCGGGGAGGACACGGCGGCAGCGCTCCGGATCGTGGGAAGGGGGGGTGGAGAACGGCGGGAGGAGATGGAGGGGACCTCCCCCGCACTGTCTGCGCCCCAGCGCTCCTCTCCCATTTGTCACCGAGCACAATATCTCTTTGGCTGGCAGAGCTAATAATGGAGAAGTGGGGAAACGGGACTCTGGAGACCCACCTCCGCTTTGCCGTGAAGATCAGATAAGTTCTCTTCAAGTCAGAGGCCCCCGAGCCACTGAAGATTTTGCTCGTAAGGATTGTATCGTTTTTTTTTTTTTAAACCAAGCACGCTCATTTGACAGCTTTTTAGGTGTGTGAATAATACAGCTCTTTATACAACTACACAAGCAGGATGTTTTCCCCTGGCTGGAAACAGTCTGGAAAGTTCATTTCATTTCTGGCCACTCGTGCCGCCATATTTGCTGATGATTCGTTTTTTCACGTGCCCAGAGGCAAACTAGCCACCATTCTTTTCTGTCTGTATTATCTCTGGGATCAGCAGCCATTTATCTAACCAGCGGCTTGTTTGCAGCCTGAAGACTTAACAGTTATTCATGGGATTTGAGAAGTCGTTTTCACTTAAGCAGCTACTTTCTCAATACCCTTTGTTTTCCTTTTTTCTTTCCCTCTTTAGAGTAAACATGCTCCGAGGTAGTGTACAGTGCTTCACAGTAACACACAGAGGGTTTCCTGAGGGGCCCACTGCTTGTTTTCCAGTCGAGTCATGCGTTTACCACAAATCGTGGGCTTACTTCATCTTACTGTAAATTGGCTGAGGACAGAAATCCACAACTTTATTTTAATTACGGGGCTTTTAATTTTGTTGAGATGCACAATCAAACTCTGACACATCCATAGCACCAATAAAACATCCCATGGGAAAACAAAATGTTTCTCTCTTTATTAAGAAGTCCCAGAAATCACAGTCCTTTTTCTTTCTTTGTTCTCATTCTGCTGTTTTCCCGTTTTTTTTTATGTCCACCATTTTTGTCCGCTCACTCTGTCTCATTCAGTCTGTAATTTCTACAGATGTTTTTTCCTGGACACATTATTATCTGGGGGGAAATTGAAAATGTCGCTGAGGACAGCAAAAAGAGCCGGAACACAATCTCTCTAACTTTACTTCATTGGCTCTCAGGCGAGTCATTTTTTTTTCCCGGAGTCGCAGATTTGTTGCGGTTGTGTAACGTTCATCGGTGTTCCCTGAAGAGGTTGCACTCTAAGAAAATGAAGGCAATTTGTTTCATTCCCCAGTTCGCCACCTTCTGTCATGCCAGCTGTCTGCGCTGTGTCACAGGCTAAGCAGAGCACCAGGAACTGATGCATGGAAATGAGCTTACACACATCCCGTAAATACTCAAATAAAAGCCCTTCAAATAATGCCTCGTCCTGCCAGAGCCCCCATTAAAGGCCCTGTAAAAAACAAATATTTGTGGGGGGTGAAATGACTTGGCTCATATGGGGAATTCTATTCAATTTACATTTTCACTGCATTAATTCTGCTAGTAACAACATATAAAGGCCTTTCAGTTCCTCTGAGGTGCCCTTTTTTAATCAGAAATACTACTTTCACTCATAAAGTAATCTTGAGCATCATTAGCAAAATACACAAAAACACATACATGAAAGAAAGCTATACAAAGCATTACAAAGTGAAACTCAGACACATACATCATACTCATATGATCAGGAAGTTCTGCTTATATACTTATAATTACTGAATTTTTGAATGAAAGGTCAAAAGTATGTTTTTTTAAAGCCGGACTGCAGAACTGTTTACATATAAATTAGCCTACAGGCCCCCCAACCCACATAGGTTGTTTGTTCCTGCCCTTATTCGGTTGGTCAGCAGTTTAAACGTTACTGTCAGTGTTTTTCAACATGTGGTTAACGTTGTGAAACCACGATTTATGCAACACAAGTACTCTGTTAGGTTTGGGAAATGATCATGTTTCAACTCGACTTACGGCAGAGTCTGACTCCAGTGGAAGTGAATATCAGAAATCTGAAATGTTTTGGGGTTTTCCCGTTGTTGTGCATTCAAAAGGTCTGCAGCGGCTAAAATCCCTATGTGCCCTCCTGAGGGAGTTTCGTGGCTTTGCATTGGATACAACTTGACTTTTGATTAAAATAATGTGCTTCCTTTTTTGGTGGTTGAGGGATTAAATAAGCAAATAAAAAATGTAAGAATAAAACGGTGCTTCCATTAGTGATTAATTGGCATTTAAGAGTCAAAGCCCAGGCTTAACGCTCCAGCTCTGCCTACAAATGTGAGGCTTTGTCGACTTCGGCTTCAAGATGCTTCTGGACACGAGGTATCCATCATAGGGATTCTGTACGTCTTCGCAGTTTCACCTAAGAATTCTAGATGACCGAATGTGCAATTTGTCTTTGCATCCAAGGGCTTTCCTGTGCTCGTATGTGTGTGTGTGTGTGTGGTTGAAGAAAAAGAGGCTTTGTAGGGAAAGAGTGATCATCTGGATTTCTCTGTTCCCCGTACTCAGCAAGTCGACCCATCACTCAAGTGAAAAAGTACATTTTGCGTCGGGAGGGGGATGGGTGGGTCTGAGAGGTGGAGGACGACAAGGATAGAGAGATGATCCGAATAAAAAAAGAGCAGCGCTGATGGCCCAAACGCACTCCACTTGAGTTGTGTGATACGTGACACGCCCGCCCCCAAGACAAGACAATAACGGCAAGAGTATGGACTCATCAGCAGAGGACGGATCACTATTACGGCCTTATTCATCAGCATAATTAGGGAGAGAAAGAGATGTGGGACAAGTGGCTAGCAGCACTGATGGAAGCTCATCAGCGGGCTCCCTATAGTGCTATGGACACTGATTGTTGCTGGGGCCATCATTGCCTGGAAACTACTTCAAACTAGAGGCTGTTCGCTCTGCTGAAAGACAGTAAAATTAACTTAATTGGCTCGCAAAGGCTACTTGGCACAGGGATCATTTTTACTTCCTTTACAATCTGTGCACTGATTGGCCTGTTCCCAATGCTAAATGCGTGTTTCGCACAATACAAACAAAAATGCCCAAGAAATCTTATACCATATTGCCGTATCTCGACCTTGGGTTTTTAAAAGACAGTCAAAGTCTCCACGTAATTATTCAAGAGTCACAGGAGTATTGGTGCTTCCTACGTCAATAATAACAAATAAGTCCTTAACTCACCTTACTGTTTGCTTCTATGGATGAAAGTATAGTACTCAAGTGAATAATATAATATATGCAAAGGATGTGAAAAGGTTACTTCCTAATGCTTTTCCCCAACATTATGGAGCTTTAATAATACATTTCAGACTAGGGTTTTGTCCTAATTGGTTCATTTATCAGCATAAAAGCTTTTTTAAGTTGTTTTTGAGTAACTCATTTGTGTTACAGAAAGGAATAATAGCAAACCAGAAGAATAACTACCCGACAAAACATTTTAGGCGACCAAAATGTCACATGAATTGAGTTGTAAGACAAAAAACACAGGCCAAACCTAACAACATTGTGGTAACGATCGATCTGTCAATCAAAAGGTGCCCATGCCCTAAATCCACCCCTTCTTTATTGTCGATTTAATCAAAATAGGCCCATCATTTTAAAAATGAACATCAAGCTGTATTGAAGAAGATTTTGAATGAACAATTAAGACAATAGAAAAGTTAAAACATGTTTATTGATGTGTTAAATACATTGCTATATTGACATGATATGACTTGCTGTCAGTCATGGGCACCTGAGGTTATAACATAACTGAATAACTACATTTTCTTACTGTAAATTAGTTTTAGCATTAAAGCATCATTTAATATCCCTTTTTAAAGTCTCACAATGCAAAGTAAAATGCACCATGGGACACAGTGGTGGCAATGATAGGACTAGATGACGTGGAAGAAAGATCAGTCATTCATTCGTTGATTTATTCAGCTTTTTATGATCTCCCAATCATATTCTCCTCCGGTGATCACCTCACTGCACAGTTCCACATCAAACCTAATCTCTGATTCAACATGACACGTCAACTTTCTCCCAGTGAGAGTTTTTCCCTCCGACACAGCAAGACACTTTGAGTCACTGCCAAGAGAGATGTAGCAAAACGCTGCACCAGAAAGTCTTGATCCAAACATGACCTGAGCATATGGTGGGGGCGCCCTCAGAAGCCACATGCAAGCATTAAACGGCATCGCCGGGAACTGTGTCGCCCAGCAGAAGACCCGGCGGAAATTACCATCAAAAGAGAGGATAGGAGCTTTCTTTTGTGTCATATCAGTCCAATGTAAAGGCTTTAAGGCTCATTAAACTATACTCTCTATTTAAAGTGCAGGAATTCAAATGAGCAAGGGGACAATAAGTGGCTCTTCAGCTCTTTTCCCCTTTTGTCAACAGGGATTACATGAACAAAAACAGTTACTGCAAAGCTCCTTGTGGCAATGTACAGTCACTGAAAGCACAAATGATCTCAAGCACTATTAGAGCTAGAACACGAGGCTGAGGCAAAGAAACCAACAAACATGCTTTTAGAACCACAAACAAAGCCTAGTATGTTTCAAGGGTTCCCACTCGTTCCCCGAATCCTGGAGAAGTCTGCACCAAAAGCATACCCTCCTGAAGTCCAAGAAGGTCACTTAAGGCACCTGTAACATCTATCGTTTTTCAAGACATTTGTTTTGACCAACCATAACTACCAAATACAGCAAATGTACCACATTAAACAAGAAGGAGTTGAACAAAAGCCTGTGTTTAGAGCTGCGACTCAAAAGTCTTTTATGGACAAGTCATTGATTTGCTTCGGCATTCGGTACTGTACCACAAAAGATTTATCCTTCTATATACAATGATTGCTTTAATTATTTGTCCTAATCTTAATTAAAAGCCTTAGCAATAACCCCGTCTCTCTCCACCTCATGTTGGTCTCATAATGCCCTCTCTCACTGCCCTTTATATCCCACCTCCCCCCCTTTATATCCCACCTCCCCCCTTTTTGATGCAGGACGATAGCTTTTATGACTACCTCGTAATTCACAGCCGTGTCGAGGGTGAGGGAATTGGGCCGAGGCGGGGTTGTAGTGTCGGACTGTAGATCTCCCGACCTGATGGAAAGATCGAAGCGCGGAGGTGGGGGTACTGGAGAGAAGCGGGTAGGAGGTGTGGGGCGGTGGCCCGGGACTGTCGCACATTAATGAACGACCACACGATGTCGGCTTGTCATGCCGCCAGAAGAGTTAGTGCCCTTGCCCGGATGGACGGCAGGGGTGGCAATTTGTCTCTCAGCGAGCAGACGGCATCTGGACACAAGCACTTAAAAGAACATTTGGGACAGCGATGGGTGGGTTGGACAGAAAGATGACTCCCCATAAAATGGCAGAATGGATTTAAACTGTCATACCTTCAAATTTAGAAATTATTACTTCAGAAAAAGTAAAGGAAAATGTTTGAAAAGTGGCAGCCATGGTAAGAGCTGGTAGAAGATGTACCATTATTCATGAAAAGAAAAAAAGATGGCGTCCCACGATTCCTTGCATCAGCAACATTATATTCTAATCTAATCCAAAAATGATAAACTACCAACCATTGGGCCATCCATTACATTGAATTAGACACTTTGGATTAATTGAAAAATTCCTTATAAGGTCATTCTCTTTTGAATAGGAATCTTTACTTGAAGTGTACACCAATGTACTCGGTGTGACAAAGGAAGTTGCTTTAACAAAAAAACATTTGTAACCTAGAAGTGCACCGCCGTAATCCTTTCGTAAATAAACTTTCCTTTCCATCTTTCTTTCACCCATTGTCCATTAAAGGAAAAGCAAAGTGGTTAGAAAAATAGGACGTACATTTGTTCCAACAATTTCACCGCATCCCTCACCATGGCCAGAGTACATTGAATTGAATAGAAATCTCTTTCTTTGTGAGAGTTCTGTGACCCTGTTGACCTCGGCAGACTAACGTGCGCACATGTCTGTTGGAGGATCTCTTGAGGGATGAAGTGGGTTTTTATGGCAGTATTCAATGGTGACTACATTATAATCGGTAAATAATGTAAATCCACATGTGGACGCATCTTTCCTACATAATTCTTTCTTTATATATGTCGGACAAATCATTAGCACTTCAAAATGACATCAAAGCGTGCTGACAGTGCGGTCCACATGTTATTTGACTTAATCATAGGCTGTCTCTTTCTCCCCCCTGCCATCCATGGATGTAAAACACCCCCTGATAAATCGTCCATTGTGACGGGAACATGATTACATGAAGCCGCGGCTGTAGGCCATTCAGCGGGCAGACAGAGCGCCATGTCACCTCTAAGAGGGCTTTGAATAAATGTCCCCGTCTCCACCAAGGCCCACTTCCTTAATCAGGGTGTCGGATGGTAATGATTAGCTTCCTGCGTGTGCTCCTCCGCTGCTGAATCGTCCGCATAACTCACACGCTGTTAATAATCTGCCCCGGGAGATAATACCCTTCTTTACTTTCGGCTAATCCAGCCCTGATATGAACCACATTGTTACTTTTTTTTTCATTTGAAATTTCATTTATTACGACAAGTAGTTTCTTGGAATCCGGCCTCATATTCAAGGAGAAGGGGGAAGCAAGGTGATTGTATCTTAATCCCTCAAGTAGGTTACAGTCAGCTGGTGTCCCCGATGGGGGGGGGCTGTTGTTTCTATTCTGCCACGGGTCATTGCTTGGGGAGGAAGGGGGATTATTGCTGCATCATTTCATTTTAGTTTCCATATCCAAAATCTGGATTAGCACAGGGAGAGGGATTAGAGTTGATTATCATACTCCATGCACAGGCATCTGTTAAGGGCATCTGTTAAGGGCACTGGTCCTTGAAAAGAAACATATTTTTGCTATTAAGCGAACGCCGGATGAGAAGTCAGCCTTTGTCTCTTGTGTGGTAGGCTCTCAATTTCATGGAGGAATGCATAGTAGGTCAATGTTATCCGAGTTTGTTTGATGATATCGGCCTGTGTTGAGCCTCTTATAGGTTATAGTGGAATAATATTTACCCTACAACCACATATCAATACATCTACTCCCTACCTATAGCGTGATTCCCTTACACCAGTCTCCATTTACCAAACTTATTTGGTTTTGAGGAATGCTCCAGTTTACTATTTCCGTTTTTAATTACCACAACAAGTATCCAGTGTCTTCCAGCGACATTCATTAACTCTCACCATAAAAATGAAATGATTGTATACTCAATGCATAATTAGGAATTTACACCAGCGTACGGTTTGGAGTTCTTTCCCGGGCTGCTTTTGGTTACATCGTGACATCCATTTACTTGTTTTCCGCCGAGTACTTCTTTATGAGACATCATTGTCTTTGGACATGGCATTGAATTACTCTGTGCATTTGTCAATAGCATTTATCTTCATGCTCAGATGCACTTCAGGGAGCACTATGCGGCGCGGTACTTTGAGACAAAGGAACGATGGGAGTTAACCTTGAAGTATTGATTTTCTGCCATCTTGTACATGTGCTATAACTCCGTGGCTATATGCTCATTTCTCTCTTTCTCTGTCTTCTTTGTATTTTGCAGAGGTGCTGAACGGGGGAGTTTATGTTGACCAGAACAAATTCCTGTGCCACGCGGACACCATCCATTGGCGTGACATTATCAAGAACCCTCAGGCGGAGCTGCTGGTGGTGCCATCCAACAACAGCAACCTTGGCTGTGAGTACCGCACGTGGGTGGAAACCAGTGCAACCAGTAACTTTGGATGAAAATCAAGTTATTGTTTTTTTCCCTTGAAAGCATTCCACATGCCAACAGGCTGTACAAACACACACTCCCCCCACCAGCAGCAGTCGGGCTCTATCTCTTTTTTGTATTCATTCCGTTTGCCCCGCGGCCATTTGGAAGCGAAATCACATAGTGTTAGATCAACGTGTGAACCTTTTCCATTGTAGTACTGGGGTAGGGGCTCTGCAGCGAGGCCCATGGAGCCGCTGTCTGCTGGGCTCTTTTTAAATCTCAGTGAATCTGACAGCTGGTTTGAAGCTGCCCTGTTCCCCCGGTGCCCCACTCATCGGGGTCCCCGCAGACCCTCAACAGTTTATCCGGCGGACATCCTGTGTCAGAAGAGCTGGCTGTTAAAGACGGACCCTCTCAAACTTTTCGACACACTTATGTCTAATGCTCTTTTTTGAGTGGTGGGCTAAAAGAAGTTTCTTCGTGTTTCAAAAGATGTCAGGGTGAACAAAAGAGACAGCTGAGGCAAAATCACATGCAAGGGAATAACCTTTTAAGTTTTGCAAAAACAGAGCTTTTGACATAATTCCAATGCTTATTTTCCAACTCTTAAATAATGTTTACCGATCGACTTTAGCAGGCAGTTGATGTAATGCAAAGGCGGTAAATCTTAAATAAAGTACATCATGTCTAAACATTGCCATTTTGTTGATAAGAAGGCACTGATGGAGGAGGAGGAGGATGAAAAGCAACAAAGAACAGAGGAGGTGGGCACATAAAATGACAGGAGATGGAGTGGGAGGTAAGGTTCCTAAATTGGGGCCCTTTGCCAAGCCGTAGTCAGTATTTAACATTAACAACCCCGCAGTGGGAGTGGTTGAAGGGGCCGGGTGACAATCTGCAGTACCATTCCACTTACTCTGTAATTAACCCGTAGTCAATTAAGCCTTGATGATGGGCCACTGGCAGATGAGGGCTGCTTGACTCTGTCAGGTCCCACTTTGGCTGTGCGCGCGCTTGATTAAGGGAATGGAGGCTTGTCTTGTGTTTTCAACAGGTCGCCTGGGTCTATTGTCAGATGAGCGTAGGAGATGTAAGATCTGTCGCTAGTGGAAGTTTTCGGGGTGTGCGTGACTGCATGGGGGCTGTCTTTATGTGTGTTTGTGTAAAAACCACATCTTAAGTTTGCTCTGTGTGTGTTTCTGCAGGCAGACGCTGTCATCGCTCATGTAACGGACGCTGCTGGGGCCATCAGGAGGACCAGTGTCAAACATGTGAGTATGCAAACACACCTACAGTTACCCTGGAAACGACAAGCCTGCTACTCAGCTCTGCCAATAGACACACAGACACTGATACCTATCTTTCAAATTAATACGTTATTAGGTACCTAAAAACGTTATATATTCATGGTTCCTTAAATACTCCAACAGTAATAACTCCATCATTTCTTTTTAAATATTCTGCCGCTGGAAAAACAATCTTGATCGCAACATTTTAGTCAATTCAACATTGATTTCCATTTCAAAGTCCCTCTTAGAAAATGTTTTATTTTCCTTCACTTATACCCCGACTGCAACTAGAACTCCAGGCTAACGAAAACATTTAAATCAGTTATTAGTGTAAGTCAGTGAGCTACGGTATTTACTGAATTGTGGGGGATATTGTACAATCTGTTTAAAATAATCTATAATCCGCTATAATCTACTTTGACACAGAGTGGGGAGGGGTTGTTTTTATCTTCTTTTCTTCTTATTCTAACCAAAGTTGCACCAAACATAAACCTCATTAATTGCGTCCCCACATTAAAGTGGGACAAAAGCATTACAAATATTAGTTCTCTGTATAATTGCAGTTCTAGCCGTACCGTTAAAACCCAGATAGGTAGTTTTTCTCACACTAACACAGGCTAATAGACTAGACGGGCCTTGTTATATTCTCTCACTGCTGCATCATTATGTTCCCGACACAGCAGAGAGTGAGCGCAGCAGTTTTTAATGCCTCATCTTCAAGCTCCTGCTGACTCGCTGGCCGATATTTCTCCTACTGTACCAATAATGTGTGGGCGGATGTTCTTTAGCACAAGTATTGGAGTTTCATACGATAGGTAGGCTCCAAGTGTTTGTTCTGTGCTAAAAATACAGCTTTCTTAAGAGTAGTTTTGCAATAAAAAAAAACAGGAATAGGAGTTTTATTTCTCTGGTATTCCACAAGATTTGGCATAGCAACAAACGATAGCTTTCTGGGAACAGTTGGACGTTTTATTATTGCCCGTTCGGCAGAGAATAAACACAGATATGGTGAAGTTTTTTCAATTTCTATGTATCAAGGGGGAAACCAATTGATTTCACTTCATACCTGGGGGCTCTCGAGCACTATTTGAATGTGAAGCTAAATGATAAATGAAGCTCAAGGGCACCTCCAGAGCAGCTGTTGAAAGAAAGGAAAGTGCTCCGTGTTTTTTAAACTGCGCCTGGGCCTGTGACCTCGTCATCATGAACCCACTTGTCTGACCTTTAGTTTGCTCAAGGCCCTCACTCTGGAATTCTACATCAGACGACGTTTGCTCACAGAGGTGTTATTGTCTCTTTTTTTTTCAAGTGTGAATGTATGTGTCAGACCTTTTAAAAAAAAAAAAATCCACTTCCTGTGCAGTGACAAAGACGGTGTGTGCAGAGCAGTGTGACGGTCGATGCTTCGGGCCTTACGTCAGCGACTGCTGCCACCGAGAGTGCGCCGGCGGCTGTGCCGGCCCCAAGGACACGGATTGCTTCGTATGTCACACAAACACACACACACACACACACACACACACACACACACACACACACACACACACACACACACACACACACACACACACACACTTTTGTTCCCTTCTTAACTTTCCCAACTCTCTTCCCTTCTATATCTTCACTTTTCCTCTCTGAGACAAGTTTCTAATATCATCCCTCTTCAACTTGCAACATCTGTTTGGCATCTTCGCCCGACGGCAAATGATCCACTTTGTTTACCAGGTTGATAAATTGTTTGTCATTTTACGGCGGGGCTGTAAAAGTCTCCTCTTCGAAAGAACAAATTGGTGATTCAGTGTTTCCAATTAGTATCCCTTTTATCACCTCCACTTCTCTCCCATTTCACCAAACTCGACCGCTCGGACGCACGGGACGATATTGTCGTTGTAATTCACAGAAAAGCCTCATCCAATTCAATTACAGCCTGTGGACACAGACAACTAAACACTTAACGGGGTTTATGGGAAAACATTTCACCGTTTACATCATGGCGCACGATCAATGGCTCCAATATTTCTCCCATTTGGCGTTCAGAGAGGCAAGGGAATGCTGGACGATCACGATTTGACGTATAAATGAAATGCTGCCGTAATACTCTTTCCCTCACGGTGACTTATTGAGAAAATCTTCCCCTCCCATAACCCCTCTGTTTCCTACCCCCCATGGGAAGTCATGCTAGTGCCTTTTAGCTAACTGTCTTTGTGCGCTTTCCGCAGGCTTGCACCAATTTCAACGACAGCGGAGCATGTGTGACCCAATGCCCCCAGCCGTTCGTCTACAACCCCACGTCCTTCCAGTTGGAGCACAACCCCAGAGCCAAGTACACCTATGGAGCCTTCTGTGTCAAGAAATGCCCACGTAAGTCTGCTTTAAGTTCAATTTGACTGCAAGGACGCTCATAATGGTGCTCATAATTTATAGTCTGCGA
The DNA here is from genome assembly GCF_000735185.1 of Notothenia coriiceps. NCBI lineage: Eukaryota > Metazoa > Chordata > Actinopteri > Perciformes > Nototheniidae > Notothenia > Notothenia coriiceps. The sequence goes on along the minus strand of NW_011343711.1, from coordinate 89,306 downwards.
ACCGGTGAAGAAGCATTTATCCTGAAACAATTATTTCAAGAAAAGATAAATGAGTCAAACACAAATAAATCGTGCGTCTCAATCAACCAGTTGCCATCTGTTTTATGCCTCTGGCAGCTGAAACAATAAATTGTAGTTCTTTATTTCACTGTTATGGAGTCAGAGTGCAGCGGTATTTCAGAGAGCATGCATTAAAAGTCAACAGATTGCATATTCAAGTCCCAGTGATCATCAAATGAGCACACACCAGTCGCACTTTTTCCCACCGCCGCTCCCAAGTTCTAAATTGATTCATTACTTTTCCTGGGCAATATAGCCCTAGACCATTAGTTTTGATCATTATACAAACGTGATTAAAATACAATCAATTGCTCGCCATTAGAGGGCTCCTTCTAGGAAATTGTGCTTCGCCACACGTTGATTTTTACACACAGCATCTTCACTGAGAAGAACACCAACACTCTGTCTGTGTCTCCGCCAGATAATTTTGTGGTGGACCACAGCTCCTGCGTCAGAGCGTGCCCCAGCAACAAGATGGAAGTGGAGGAGAACCGCATCAAAATGTGCATGCCCTGCACCGACATCTGTCCGAAAGGTAAGTCCACTTCTAAATTGGCCAATGCAGAATGACGAATATTAACGTACAGTATATTTAATTAGGCTGTGTCAATCTAGAGTCAGATCTCAAAGGAGAAATTGTCTTTAGGTACAGGTAAATCGACTGGTCCAAACACTTTTCCTTAACTTATCAAAGTAGTTTTGGTGCCAAATTCTAAAGAATGTGCAGTTTTGATGCTGAAACCTATCATTTTTTTTCTTCGAAACGTCACATTTTATTTCCTTCTAGGTGTTATTTAAAATGTCCCTTTTTCAAAAATAGAAGCTGCTGATTGGCCAGTATGACACATTAGAATAATTGTGATAATTAGTGATAACTAGGGATGTAACGATATACCGAATAGCGGTATCGCGGTAAATAAACTTCCCAATACCGTCGTGAGACTGAAAAAATCTACCGCGATTTAAAAAAAATATATTATTTTTTTTAAACACTTTTTAAAAAAAAAATCTTTATTTAACCAGGTGGTCCCATTGAGATCATCTATCTCTTTTTCAAGAGAGACCTGTCCAACATGGCAGCAAGTAGGTTACAACATGACAATAAAACAACAGATAACACAAAAGGACATCGTATTTACAGGGTCTGATTATTAAATGTCCTTGTTTACTTGTGAGATGCAGTGGCATAAAGAAAATGCTTACTTTGTGTGGTAGTACCAGTAGGTACAAAAACACAGGTTTTCTTGTTCCAGTCTGTTACTGTCACTTTGTTTTTGACACTTTAAAATACTGCTATCCTACTAAAATGCTGTAAAAATCTGATTTATTATGTAATAAAAAAACATTTTCCGAGTAAAAAACGTTTTATTGAAAAATAAATGTATGAATTTTTTTTTCCTTCCCTTTATTATTCAATATCGCGATAAATACCGTACCGTGGACTTGTTATCGCGATATTATCGTACCGTGAGTTTTTGGTATCGTTACATCCCTACTATATTGTAATTATTTATATAGGCTTTTTCGATCAAAAATGTTCGGGGTCGGTCAGGGGGTCTTGGCTGAGAAAATGTTTCAAAGGGGGTACATTACTGAAAAAAGTTTGAGAAGCACTGATCTAAACAGCCAAAAAACGATGTCACATGTCATCCAGAGTCAACTAAACAGATTGATTGCCAGGTATGTTGTTGAGGACATGCTGCCCATCGCAACGGTCGAGTCTGTTGCATGCCTTCAGAGAACTAGTCAGCAAAAAACAACACAAAAACTTGTATTTTTATTGTTATTATTTTTAAAGTAAAGTAACTTGTTAGTTACTTTTANATGGTTTGTTTCATTCGTAAAGAATAGGTGAGTAGAGTGTTTATTTGTTCATTATTAGGTCTGGTGACGTTATTTTATTTAGTTCAAGTGAAATCAAAAAGTTCAATTGAGTTGAGTTTAGTGATCAAGGTGAGGTGAGTCGGTGGTAGTCTGTCCAAAAATCCTTATACTTCTTACAGGTGTAAAGGTCCATAAATATTCGAACCCTACAAACAACGTAAACCGTTAATAGGGGACGAGACACTTCTTTTGAGAGAGCGGAAGTCCATGACTACAACGACCCTGTGGTCACCAAGCGCAATTGGCTTATTAAAATAAAATTGTTAACTGCCTTTTTGACTTTCGTCAGACAGTAAAACTGCCTATGCCTTAAATCTCGTTTGGGCCTTGTCGCGGTTGCAAAGCGCGCGTCGGTCCGACCCCCAATACGTCTCAAATACGGTACGGGAGGTTTTCCTTTACTATCAACAAAGCGGTTTGGCGATGAAACGGCATTGTCTAGTATGTACAGACCCTCCAAAACGAAATGCCTGACACGCGCGTGTAGGGCGCTCAGACGTGTGTGCCGTATTTGGCGGGGGGGGGGGGGGCAACTCGTCAAGTGCTCGTACGCAGATAGCACTTGACAAGTCTGCTGCAGTACAAAAACACTGGTTTTCTTGTTCCAGTCTGTTACTGTCACTTTGTTTTTGACACTTTAAAATACTGCTATCCTACTAAAATGCTGTAAAAATCAGATTTATTATGTAATAAAAAAACATTTTCCGAGTAAAAAAATGTTTTATTGAAAAAAAAAAAGTGTGAATTTTTTTTTCTTCCCTTTATTATTCAATATCGCGATAAATACCGTACCGTGGACTTGTTATCACGATATTATCGTACCGTGAGTTTTTGGTATCGTTACATCCCTAGTGATAACGGCCATTTAATTATATACAGTATCATGGCAACATGATAACATCAGAAATGTTATTGGTATACATTAGTTAATTATGCATGTTTCAATCATCTTGTTGCCATTAGCACTACAAGGATGGCTTAAATAATCATCATTCTTTGAAGTTCAATACAGTTATTTTAAGAAGATATTTTCGGGTGGATTTTGTTGAAACTTGTGAAAGTCAGCGTCACTGTAGTATGTGCATCCATCATAAAGTTGGACACTTTGAGGAGTCTTAACTGCCCTCAATCTTTCAATTACGATGACACTAGGAATGATGATGCACTTGGTTTCCCAGTAAGTGTGTGAGATTGTCACATTTGTCTTAGTGCACAGACACACTGACAACATCCTCATTTTTTGGGCACTTTTTCAGTATATAATGTGTAATGTCGGGCGGCTGTGGCTCAGTGGATAGTGTGCTGTACTTCGAATCAAGGGGGTAGAAAGTTCGAGTCCCACTGCAGTCAGCATGTCGTTGTGTCCCTGGGCAAGACATTTCACCCCAAGTTGCTCCTGTGGGGATTGTCCACAGTACTGAATGTATGTAAGTCGCTTTGGATAAAAGCTTCTAACAAATGACATGTAATGTATAAGTTATACTCAATGTGAAAATATGATTAAATACTTTCTGTTTGTTTTACTTATATTATTAATTAATGTTGTTAATGCTAAAAGTGATGTTACTGGAGCACACACTAATTACACAAGAGCTTTATACAAAATGAAATACTTTGTTTTATTGGCATCAGCTTTTTGTTTTACATTATACTAAATAAGCTGATTTATTTATGCTAATAATATACACCCCTAAAATAAAAAATAGCTGCAATACCAACTGCTCTAACATCCTCATGTCTTCAACAGCTTCTATCATATAATACATGCAGTAAACTTTAAACTGTATACCAAATGTTTGTTATGCATGCCATGTATGTATTCATGCATTATTGAAATGACTGGCCACTTGTTTTGCACACCTCATATTGCTGCTTTGAATAAGCACTGTATTACATATCGCATACATCAAGGTCACATGTCTGACCCGACAACAGTCGCTGTGTTAATTAACATGAAGTGGGAACATACTGAGAAACTGCTGCTACGTGCTCAGTAATTACAACTCATCTCGTCAGCTAAATAGCTAAACAATTTGAAATTAAAAAGCAGTTCCATACAGAGAATTAGCCTCTTCGTCATATTGTTCCCACAAAGGTAACTGATCTGCCCTTTCTCTTTTAGTCCTGTTTTCCTCCGGGCTCCACGCACGGGGCTGAGTCATCCATTGATTGGCTAATCTCTTGATTACATCGTCACGCAGCGGGAAGGGGTTAATGAGGGATAGCCCAAGGAACTGTGGGAAATGATAACAAATTAACATTTCAGATATGGAATTGGCTGGTATAAATCACTATCAAAAACTTGTTACACCACTTAATACAAGCCTTATTCATCATCCCCGCCGCCTCTGTCAGAAATACTTGGCTCACACCAGACCGCAAGTGTAATTAATGCAGATGTAATGAATTCATTACAGAGAGGAATTGGCTGTGGATTGGCTGTGCTTTCATCAAAAGAATCCCAATGCATAGAGAAGGGGCCGTGGCCTTGCCTGCGCACCAAAGCAGGGTGTATTTTCATAAAAGAGTGTAAAGAATTAACGTGACAAATAGCTAATAGCACTTTCTCAAAATGAGGTCTCTGCGGTGCAAGGGCACTTTGGGTTGTACTCTAAAGAAGGTAATTCATGCCTAAAGCAACTTCATAATTTGAATAATGTGTGCTTGTGTGTTTGTGTTCAGTGTGCGACGGCATAGGGACGGGCAGCCTGCAGGCGGCGCAAACAGTAGATGCCAGCAATATTGATAACTTTGTCAACTGCACCAAAATCAACGGGAACCTAATCTTCCTCATTACAGGGATCAAAGGGTGAGTCCAGGAGATTTGTATTTTTTAAAAGTTTTTCATGTCAAGCAAATTTTTTTGGTAACACTTTCTGTAATGCTCATGTCTTTAACTATTTTATATATTTAATTATTGTTCAATATTTAACATACTTATAGCTCTGTACAGGTATATTAACATTCACTCGTAAATAATTAGAATGCTTTTTAACATGAATTCAAATGCATATTAAAGCATCACATAATGACTAAAATGGTCAAGAATCATAATATTTCATAATGTCTCTCATTTTGCAAGATTGGTGTATGATTATTCCCAAAGTGGAAGTACATTCAAATACATACAATTAAAACAGTTATTACGAGTTACTCCGAGTGGTCTATAGTTCAGTATAAAAGGCTTTGTAATGGGTTATGAAGCATTATGAACACTTAAAAACAACATGCAGTGCTATAATTGGATCATAAAACAATATTATGTTCATGCGTTATAGACATTGGCGTCATACCAAGTGCTGCGCTTTATTTCATTTCTTATTCTTTCACACAACTTAATAAATGGAATACTATCTGAATGACTTACAGCAGCACACACGGAAGAGAGGTAGACTTGTAGACAAACAGTTCTTCATTCATAACCCATTGTGTCGGGGAAATCCTGACTTTGGAAGGTCAACAAGCAGACATTCAATCACACGCCACTGTCAACGTGTCCCGAAGCTCTATCTTAAGGATAGAATAATGCGTAATGTCACACAGCACATGAGAGAGAACAAATAATTCTGTCTCCAGTAATAACATCTTTCAGGACTGTTTCATAAATAAGGTCATACTAAAGCAAATGCATAAAGATATTCACTTTGTGTTTTTTCTTCCAGTGACATGTATCATGGTATCGGACCTATGGACCCTGAACACCTCAACGCATTCCGCACTGTGAAGGAGATCACAGGTGAGTCTGGGGTCACCTTTGCAAACTAAAACTATGATGTTGTTTGTGAGGCAGTAAAAGAAAGTGGAAAATGGCAGGTACGTTTCTTTTGTGTCGTTGAATTCTAAAAGTGGATATGATGTTATTGTAATAGTTATACGTGCTTTCAGTAACGCGCTGTGTGTGTGCATGCTCGAGTGTGTATTTATTCATTAACTATTAGTGGCCTTAAGGGATGAGTAATACCTCGTACACAAACCCTTTTGTCATATGAAACTGCGTCTTGCGTTTGAGCCAAACAGCTAATGGAGTGAAACTGCATTTTCATAATGAAAATCCGAGCAATAAGAAAGAGCAATGGCCATCCTATCCCAGCCATTTCCTGCTCTATCCCTTTAATGTCATTTCCACACGTTCTCATCGGATGTAACCTGTCATCAAAGGCAAGTGCAACGGGACTGATTGTGCACAATATTAAATCCATTCTTTTAATTAGGGTATATTGTCTTCTCAAAGCTTTTTTTTTTTGTACAAAGAATCTTGTGTGAATTTCTCAGAGGGAGAAGCCAAAGGAGACTCTTTTTATTTAGTAGCTCATTACAATACCACATGTACAGCCTGGAACCCTTTTTCCTTTATTTCATTTTCCCCATTATTACTGAGAAAAAAGCTTTGATTACTTGAACTAAGTCTACTAATTAGTAGGGTTGTACCACTTGAGCTTGCGACTCTTTGAAAGCCTCGTACTCAAATGCATTATTACTCCATCTTGTACCCATCTTAAAAAAACAGGATTTTATTTCAAGACCAGAAGATGGAAAAGCAGTGCTGAGTACGAGGATACACTTGATTTCAGCCCCTTAGTTTTTGGCACCCCTTGTTCTCGTCTGTCTGATCTTGACCATGACTTCAATTTTCCGGTCTAGACTGCTCCACTGCTAACTACCGCATGTTTTTCTTTAGGATACCTCAACATCCAGTCTTGGCCTGAGAACATGACAGATCTGAGTGTGTTTTCCAGCCTGTCCACCATTGGAGGTAGATCCCTATACAGGTATGTTTTATCTCGTAAAAGTGAACAAACGTATATGACGTATGCCACTACATCTTAAACTCATTACATGCCAGAAACTATGGGGGGTCTTGGTCTTCCCAACTTCAACACTACTTCTGGTCAGCTCAATTAAGAAATGTACTATCTTGGTTTCTGGGAAGAAAGGATTCACTATGGGTTCAGATAGAAGCCAATACCTTTGACCCGTTGCCAGTGGAAACTCTTATATTTGTTAAAGATTTCAATAAGGTGAAAAATATGGCCAAATGTTTTACAGTGGTCAATACACTTTTAGCCTGGAGGGACTGTACAAAAAAAGCTCATGTTAACTCAGGTATTTCAATCTTTTCTCCTATTTTGAACAATCCTGATCTTAGCAAATATTTGTTGTCAATCAATATAAACAAATGGACGAAATCAGGTATAAAGCAATTGAAACATTTGTCTCACAAAGACATAACATAGCAATCATTGAATAATTTAAGAGCAGAATATGACATTTCAAATAAGGATTTTTTCAGATACCTGCAAATTAGGAACGTGATCCAATCAATTATTAAAAGCAATAAATTGAGATCGGGATTGTTGGAAGAGGAGGAGATATTGATGTCATCGAGCACGATCAAAGGTAAAATTAGTGAATTTAATGCACTTTTTTCTAAAAGAGCTCAGTCATCCTTTCTAACTTTAAAAAAGGTCAGGGAAAAGGACTTAGGGATGCAGATAGATGAAACAATATTTGTGAAAGAATACACTTTCCATTCACAAGCAATAAAATCAAAGAAGCAAACTTTAATTTTTTACCTCACACCCATAAAGATGCATAACATTTCCAAAGAAAACTCTCCAAAATGTCCGAGATGTAAAATAAAAGAAGGAACATTTATGCACCTGTTTTGGGACTGTGATCTCTTGAAACATTTCTGGGATACGATTCATGTTCTCACAAAAGCCGTTTTAGACATCGAAATGAGCCTAAATCCATGTTTTTTCCTGCCAAACTTTAAACTGAATCCCAAACATTACAGAATACTAATCACAATAACATATTTTGCCAAGAAATATACTCTTACTCTGGAAGAATGAACGTCCTCCAACATTTAAACTTTTCATTGATAACACATATAATAATAAAATATAATCGTGGACATATTTTTCAAGCTCTGTGGTTGCCATTGTTTTCTTATTTGGAAAATATATCTGAGATATGACCAGTGATGGAATGGTGCATTCTGTGGCTATTTGTCCTGACGGCCGGAAATACTAGTGGTGGTGTTGTCATTGTTTACATTGTCGCTGTATTGTATAATTATTTGTTTGTTTTACTTTGATGTTTTTGTTTTGTTTTTTCCTTATTATGTTTATTTTCATGGCTCTGTTGTTGAAGTTATCTTGATAAGCATGTTTTGGTTTTGCCTGTGTGGGCATGTGCGGGTGGAGGGAGGGAGAGGGGAGTGTAGTGAGTGTACTGTGGTATTACAATGTAAATGAAATGACATTGATTATTGTACACTATAATGAAATAAAAACACTTGTAAAAAAAACAATACTTTATGTCTTTTTGCTTTAAAGGTTCCCTTTTCACCCTCAGCAATTGTACTTTTCCAGCTGGTAAGAATGATGTTCAATTTTAAACATCAGATATAAAGACTTTGTTATAGATGAAATAATGCACATTCAATATACTATTGATATACATTTTGCTGTTTCACACAGGTTCTTGTGATGGATACACAAACATAACTGAAGCATGGCGCAACCACTTATTTGAATCAGCTACCTTTCCCGGGTACCCAAAGAATGATACAGCTCTTACTGGGAAATGGTGGCGCTTCACTGGAATCGGTGGAGACCAAGTCATAAAAATCTGCACTCCAGGCCCTCGCGCTGGTTTCACCTACGCCATTTTTATCAAATTTGCATATCCAACAACTGTAACTCCAACTCCAACAGACGGGGTCGCGTATGAATCATATTCAGCATATTGTAATTCTCATACTATTACCATGAGCATGACCATCTGTCCTGAAGGATTCTACATATATAAACCAACAGCTAATCCAGTCAGCATCATTGCAGGTTATGCAACCTGTAAGTAATGATGATAACTCATCTTCATCCTTGCCTTCATATTTGGGTGAAGACATGTCCCGTATGCTGCTAACTGTAGTTAAAAAATATCTAATTAAATCTTGGTGTGCGTGTGTGTGTGTGTGTGTGTGTGTGTGTGTGTGTGTGTGTGTGTGGTATATCTATTTTAGATCATTCTGAGTGT
>NW_011343711.1:47197-80309 GCF_000735185.1 Notothenia coriiceps | reverse complement strand
TTCCATAAAACGCAAGATAAAAATAAGACCATGCAGTTTCTAGCATCGCACACAGATCGATTTTTCCCTCATCAAACCCCAACAGATCATGAAGCAACAACGCACTGCTCACCAAATGTTTATGTCTCTCTTAATAATAATACGAGGTTTACCCTTTTGGCACTTAGTTCCCTAATTGTGGTTACAACACAGTGATCACTCACATCAATTCGCAAATACTCCCACAGATGAGTATTTATAGGGAACATTGGTTAGAATGAGATCAATTAGGGAGGATTTATAGGGGCTTATGTGGCGAGAAGACTTTCAACATCTGAGTAGCAGCTCAAGATCCCAAAGTCAAGTTCCACGTTAAAAACTCCAAAGTAGCACTATTTGCCTTGTAGTCCAAGTTGCAATAAAAGATTCTAGGCGAAGACAGAGAGTGCCTTGACAGCTGAGGGGGGTCTTAACGCCACCACACCATGACTGTTCCCTTTTGCCACTTCTATATTAAGGCTAAAATTTGAATTGCTTACTGAATAGATTTGGAAACTAATGTGGAATACACGAACTTAATATCTTAACATAAATGGCAACGCCACCAACCTTATTAGGCCGTTAAGAACGATACACATTATAATCATTTTAGGCATGTCAGAGGCCAAAGTAAGATTTATTTAAGCATGTTTCTGATAAAACAATGAACGTCAAGCGTCAGTCAGCTTGCCCAAATGCGGACAAAGTCTATGTTTTTACCTAACAGACAGCGCACATTCAAGTGATGAAAACCCAACCCAGAACCTAGCTTTAAAATCAGCAGGAGTAGCGAATCCTGAATACTAACTACTGGGCGGACGCAGGGTGGTTGCACATTTTCCTGACAGTAATAGCAACAAAAAAAAACAGGCATCTTTTCCTCTTAATCGACGCACATACATTGTCATCTACTTTTAGAATCCACCGGAAAAAGTCTGCGTCAGTGCGTGAATTTGAGCTAAGAAGCAGCCCTGAAAAACCATCATCGCAGAAAACAAAAAGACAACATATTTTGTTCCGAGCAGATGTCTGTGACAAGGCAACGGTAATTGTTTGTGTAAACACATCTGAAACTCTTTGTTGCAGGGGATGCCATGGGGCGCAGACACAGACCTGAATCCAGTAGAACTGTCTCAGAATGACTAGAGATCTTCTCATAGCAAAAACAGTTAACAGGCAGCAGAATCCCGATATGGGCATTTTTCCAGACGCACACAGTATCCGCAATGTCCTGGGGCAAATCGGCACAGCAGCAAAGGACAGGGCGAAAGAGGCAGCGTCGGAAGCGCTCCGGTCCCTCCGTGGGTATCCCCGGGGTGAAAGGTCTCCTCAGCAAGCAGCACAAGACACGCAGCAGCACACGACAGGTGGGAGCAGGCCTCCGCATCAGCAGAACCAGGACAGGTGGAAAGCAGGCCCCAGCCGTGGTAAAATCCTCCTCCGCACAGCAGCACGCGCCCGGTGGAAGCAGGCCAAGCCCGAAGCGTGGAGCCACTCCGTCTCTCCGCGACGACTCCGGGGTAAAAACCTCCTCAGTACAGCCGTACTCTACAGGTGGGAGCAGGCCATCGCAGATCAAAGATCGCAAGCAGCAACAGGTGGAGCCGCTCCGTCACTTAGCTACGTCTCCGGGGGAAAACCACCTCAGCACGGCCGTATTTGACAGGTGGGAGTAGACCTCCGCAGACCGCAAACAACTAAAACTACTACTTGTATAAGCAGGGATGGCTAAATGTTTGTAAAAATTGTGACTGCCTCGCGTGACGCACACGCATCAACTTGACAGGCGCTTTCTAAAACAGAAAGACCACCCATATTTTCCAACATTTGTTTGTTCCTTTCTTTGTGGTCATAATAATACAATTGTGTAGGATTTATTCCCAATAACTCAACGCAATGCTGCTGAAGCAGAAACCGCAAATCTTCAAATTGATGCAATTGCTTGTGTGTTTGAATGGGAATTGCCCAATCCTCTCAGTGAGTGCAGCCATGCTCCAGTGATGCACTGAGCATTAAAAATGGGACTCTGTTCCCAATTACTTGCAATTTGACTGGAACACAGAGCCCCTAATGTCTTATTGGAACTACCAGGGAATCCACTTGTAGAATAAAGAAAATGTCCTGAGGTCACAGTGATTTATGCTGTAGTTTACGACACGACCACCCCCTCCATTTTCCTGCCCAATTGGCGCCACAGTCTTTCAATCACATATTATTACTCACATTAATCTAATAGGGCTGCAGTATGGATACCTGCTTCTCACTGGTTCACAGAAGAGTCACACAGGATGTATTACCTCAATTAATCACCTGATCAGGCTTTACAAAGTGAGAACCCGGCTTGGTAACAGTTCACAGTACATTCTGGGAAATTCTGAGACTTATGAGGAAACATTAGCATACTACTGCAAAGTTTGACAGACAAATGTAGGGTGAAAGAGCAGTTGGGACAAACAAATGAAGGATGGCAAAAAAACAAAGAAATGGGGGTGATAAATAATGTAAATATGTGACCTGCTTTATCGACACATCGTCACATCAACCCCAAATCGAATTCTGAGTTACATACAACATTAGAGGAGATTCTTAACTGTTCAATTATATCCTGGATGTCTTTGCAGCAGTTTATTGTTTGGGGAGATTCATTCATTGTATGGATTAGGCTAATTAATTTTAAAATAGTAGCATTGGGGACGAGGATGTTTATGAGGGAAAGTGCGGAGAAAATGTGTGAGTGCGCTCGAGTGTGTGTGTATTTTCCAAGGGAAACCCCACAACACACACTGCCTGCTGTAATGCTTTTGCTGTTAAATTGCTCCGTTTGTCAATCATCACCTTACTTTACCGCTTTATCACAGTATTTATGATCTGAATTCATAAAGACAGGAAGTGAAACCAGACAAGGCATAAGAATGGAAAACTTTTCAAAATAAACGGGAAACACACAAACCAAGATCATGCCATTTGCTACTCCAGTTCCTCCTGACTGTGTTCTTAACCAACCCCTCCTACAGTTATTGTCCAACATGGTAAATAATCCACCATCTGACTCGGATCCAACCTGAAAACCCCAAACATTTTTGCATTATTGTAGCAGAAAGGAAAATACCTCCCACAAATTTCCATTGACTCTTCCCACTATGCTTTTCTGTTAAGCTTTACTCTTTGTATACTTTGATGTCCACAAAACAAGCCAAACAATGCTCACTGCAAGATCCGCAAGTAGAAACTGAGTTGACGGTTCTGAACACGTGACACACCTTTGCTTTGCTACTTTCTTTGATTCATTGCGATCTATGATGAACTCTGAAAGGATTGTTGCAAGGAAAATATTAAGACAAGAATCAAATGTAGGTTCAAGGTTCTTTATGTTGTCATACGAACATAGCTACAGTGTAGTTATGCCAATGAAAATCTTAGGTCACAGGCTTCTCCAACAGTGCAACACAATAACACAGATAAACATATAGTGCAAGTAAATAGTAAATATTAAATAGTAAATCCAAAAAGAAAAAATAGTTTAAAAAAGTGAAATAGTGAAATAGTGCAATAAGAGTTTATAAGCAAGTTATTGGAATGATATATTAGAGAAATAGATAAATAATTACTAAGTAGCAGATGAATGTTGTGGATGTTGTTTCAGCAGTTCAGGTGTTTAACAGTCTCACTCACTGGGATGAAACTGTCTCTGAGTCTGGTGGTTTTAGTCCGGATGCTTTAGACGGCAGCAGACTGAACAGTTTGTGGCTGGGGTGATGGGGGTCTTTGATAATCCGGAGGGCTTTCTTCCTGAGCCGTTGGGAGTAAAGGTCCTCCATGGATGGCAGCTCCGTCCTGGTGATGTGCTCTGCAGTTTTCACCACCCTTCTGTAAAGCCTTACGATTGAGGGCGGTGCAGCTGCCGTACCAGGCCGTGATGCAGCCAGTCAGGATCTTCTCTATGGTGCACCTGTAGGTCAGGATGCTCTCTATGGAGCACCTGTAGAAGGGTACTCTCTATGGAGCACNGGAAAAATGCATCCTTGAAACAAAATTAGACCGAAATCAAACATTTATTAACAATAATAATAAATAAATGCTTTAACAAATACAAATGATTTTGCTGTGGTCTGCCACAGCAAAATCATTTGTATTTGTTAAAGCATTTATTTATTATTATTGTTAATAAATGTTTGATTTCGGTCTAATTTTGTTTCAAGGATGCATTTTTCCTTTACTCTCAACACAGGGTTTGTTTAATTACTACTGCCACTACTACAACAATTATAATAGAGGTAACATATGCACATAGTGTAAAACAACTTTTAGTGACACATAACATTTTGGCCCTTAGCTTGTCATGCTTGAAAAAAATTGGCCCTTTGGTAAATATAATTGGGGAACCCTGCTATACGCCTTACATTCATAATTTCAGCGGAGGGAGGGGAACAGCAGAGTGGCGAGTGAGAGCTGTCTTCTTCCCTTTACAAGCTTCAAAAATGTATTTATCGTGTGATTTTGGAAATAAAAATCAAACTCTGAAAGCCAAGAATTTGTTTATTTAACATTTTAAAATAAACACCCGAAATAANAGGTGATGCAGCCTTTACGTATTGGAGTAAAAATACGGAAGAGGAAGACTGCTGACGATCTTCAGTCATAATTCAATCAGTTAACTCTTTTTAGGGTGCAGCTATATGTTTTATTTATTTCAAAGTGGGCCCATTTAAATTATATTCATTTTCTTCAAATGTGCAGAGGACTCCCCAAGTGCTGTGTTTAATTCATTTTAAAGTAGGCCTGTGTATTTTGTATAATTCTCCTTATAAGAGTTCTTTGTTTATTATGAGAGGTAAACAGTTTTCTATAATGTAATAAATAATAAATGCAGAACAACTGTAGTTTATGATGTATACAACTGTATAAGCTATCAAGCTATCAAATATGTTTTGCGGCTCCAGACAAAAAAAATTGGTGGAAAAAGGGGCAAAATGGCTCTTTTGGTCAAAAAGGTTGCAGACCCCTGCTCTATGGGAAACCTTAATCAAAGGATATGATGCCAATTAAGTTAATGTCAACCATCGTGAATCATCAGTTAACATTTGCAATGTTTAAAGTCAAGGTAATGAAAGAAGAGGCTGCATTTAAATACTGTACAGTATAAACACTGACAAGACAAGGAAAACACGGTTTTAGTGTTAGCCACTCGTCCACCGTTAGATTAAAAGCGCATTCGTCTCCTATTTCATTTCTCCATACATCGACGCCAATCATAGATCTCCAATCATAGATCTCCAATCATATTGTGTAATTGCTTAGCCAAAAGACCATCATGTTTGGGCTCCATGTAGATAGAAGATGCACGGTTTTCTTAATTTTTTTTATCTAATTGGTGAAGACCTCCAAATTTGCATTTACCGCCAGTCAAATAACAGCAGATATTTTCCCAAAAAAAGGTACCTGACCATGAAGTAGAGGGAAAGTGCCTGGATTGGTTGCTTTTATGTTATGCATATTATATTTTATGAAGGAGAGTCAAGCACTACTTTCAACTCACACCCCCCACCATAATTACACTGGTATGGAGCTTTTGCTTTTAATCTCAACGCCACAACTGTGCACCAAAATAAAGTAAAGTAATACAAAGATACAATTAAATATAAACTGAGATGGAAAATGGACGTAGTCCATCGGCCCCCTACTTAACGCCCCCACTGTTGGCTTCCTGCTTCATATAATACATGTGTGTAGTTGAGATCAGAATGAAGGCCCAGTTCTAAGATGGTCCAAGCAAGTGCACAGGAAGTAGTGGTAAGAAAGTGGGTAAGGAGCCAACGGCCCTCCGATTTATATGTATGTCCCTGGGCCTGATTTTCTTTCCGCTTTGGAGATCCTCTCGTATTGAATTATGGTAGTCACAAATGAAAATCTATAAATTAAGTTAAAAAGAGATGAAATTACTTCGTAAACAAAAAGAGATCTAAAATAAAGTTATAAATCTATGCAAACCTGTGCGTGATTGGCTGGAGAGCTGCTGCCTGAGCCTGTGTTAGTCAGGGTTTGTGTGTGAATAAGTAAAGCAGGCCCTGAGGAGGCTCTTTGGTTTTAAATAAAACACCAGAGCAGATGGTGCTATGATCTGGGACACACACAGCCAGAAATAACAAAGTGCAGAATGCTTCCAACTCTAGTTTCTCTTTTCTGTTTCGCCACGTTCTCTTTTACACTTTAAACAAGCTCTGGGTAGTAATTGGGCATATCACAATACCAGAGATGTTGTTGTCCAGGGTTCCCCAATTATATTTACCAAAGGGCCAATTTTTTTCAAGCATGACAAGCTAAGGGTCAAAATGTTATGTGTCACTAAAAGTTGTTTTACACTATGTGCATATGTTACCTCNTATTATAATGTAATTTTAAGTTTGCACATCTTTATTTATCATTTTTTCCAAATGTACAAGTTTTCAGTTTAGACTTTAACGCATACTGCCCACCTGAGTTACTCAGGTGGGCAGTATGCGTTAAAGTCTAAACTGAAAACTTGTACATTTGGAAAAAATGATAAATAAAGATGTGCAAACTTAAAATTACATTATAATAATTTAAGTATATATATTTAAGGCCCAAAAAGATATTGCAAATGAAGTATTTTCAAGAAGAACAGTAGCAGTATGAAGTTTACTGAAATAGCCAGTGATGCATGACGTCCACTTTAGTGGACAGGCGAATAATCATGATTTCCTGCAAACATAAAATCAATACTTTGACAATTTATGAATTATATGATTCCTTAGTTGTTACTTGATGTCACCAAATGTTTTACGCCTGCAGGGAGCGCTTTCCATGAAAGGATTGGCAGGATATCGGCAGGTGACTTGGTCCATCTGGCTTTCTGTCGTCCATCTTGGTTTAGAGACATTTATCATGCACTTACACTGACTTTCCACTGAGTGGCAGTGTATGGGATGATGCAATAGGGTCCTATGTAGTGGCTGATGGTGCTACTATGCCATCAAAACCCATGCATATACAAGAAAACACCTTTTGAAAAGCTGTCCACTGTAGTGACCTCTATGCGTGAAAGAGTTAACATGCAATGAACGACCCAGCAGCTTTAAGACATGATGAAACTACGTTTTTTCACTTGGCGCCTATTCTTTGTTTTTACTGGAAGGGTGGAAAAAAACTGTACAGGTTTGTAGTTGAGATCAAAAGTAAAGCATGCTGCGAGGTATTTTGGAAGTGTTTGGTTTGGAGTACTCTTTTAAAAGTGGAATTACTGAGAATATCAAAAAGAGTCTTTGAGCACTCATTGATTATGTTGTATTATTATTATCATAATCATTACGAGATAGGGTCGGTATTTGCACAATTTACGGAATAAATTAAGTACGCTACAGTCAAACTGATTGTAATAATAATAAAGAAATATATATTAATTATTATTATTATTATAATGTCAATTGGGTAAATGTGTTGTATTCAATTGCATATTTAGTTTTATATATCTATAAATATGTGTGACTGTTGCAGTTCTGCTTCTACAATTGTATTTTAGGAAGTGAAATCAAGAGAGAAAATAAAAAGAAATAAGGAGAGCACCATCCTCTCCATGAGTCGCAGCAGATGAATGAAGGTGTTTATCCTGTAAGCATTCCCTTCAGGAAGACCACATACTGTTCATTACCATTTAAATGAGACCATTAAACATATACATAATTACACTTTGAGCTTCTTTTCTCCTGCAATGTAGATTTAAATATGGCTTTGTTACACTTAGGCAATGTAGTGCCTTTATTCAACACACACACACACACACACACACACACACACACACACACACACACACACACACACACACACACACACACACACACACACACATCTCCCCAGATAGAGTGCTCATTGGTTATTGCTCACANATTGTTACCAGATTTTTTACTTGTTGGCATTGTTTTTTTATCAGTAGCTGTCCAAATCATGGTTGAAAATTGCCGATGCACTGCAAAAGTATGGTATAGCATATATTCAAAATGGCACAAATCATATACAAATAACGACATTTCACTACTTGGTGAAATCGCTTGACTTTAAGAGGACTTCCATCTCGAGAAGGGAACCAAACATCAAACTGTTGGCCACAGGAGTCCGACCAAAAACCTCCCAAAACCAGCCCAGCAGGTCCACAATACTGGACAATACATTGCCTGTGGAAAAGGCGCAAGTGTGATGTAATTCATTTGCAGAACGTAACACGCTACTTGGTAAGGCTATTGCAGCAAGGTATGTTACCGCAAACAGCTGACACCTAAATTTAACAGCAGATACAGCTGCAATCACGTAATACATCGAACCATGGCATCTACAATGTCACAGAATACATCTAAAAAAAACAAACAGAAAGATTTAAGAGGCCAGTAAACTTCGCGCGAAAGGAAGCACGTCTGGACAGGATAGAGACCTTCCTATCATCAAAGCAGGCGATGAAACGACCCTATTTATCTCTACGAGCCATCCGCCAATTTGAGTGACATTTGATGGAGTCCAAGTTGGACTACAGGATGTTAAGCTCGCACAGATCTACCTACTACTGTATGTATCAATATAGGAGGCTGCGCAACGATTATAGTGACCCGTAACTGCCCAGCCCTAATTCAGTAAAAGTTGTTCCTTCAGAGCGCATGTTGAGGAAGAGGACCCGAGCTCGTCTGTTGAATAGAAGGCATATCAACTTACTTTGCGTGTCTTAGCATCATCTTTAGAGTCCGTCGGGCTCAGATCCGTCTTGTTTAGAAAACAGCTAACGTTACAGATAAAAGTAGCTATGTTCTACTAACATTATAATACACTACACACATAATCTGCTCCCACACACAAAAAAAACGTCATTTAAAAGTCATAAATACTGGCACGGACAGATATTAATCTACAGTCCTGTGGAACTTTAACATTATAAACATTACCATGGAGATGTTTCCTGGAGAGTCCCCAGAACTCCTTCTTCTCTCGCATAAAAAAAACGCATGTGCATCAGCAATAATAGTCCCTGGTATTCATTCCCGTTGTGGCTTTTTTGATTGCAATCGAGGCGTTTTATTTGCGCGGCGTTTCTGTTTCTTTTTATTGTGCAGCGTTATTTTTATTTGCAGCACCCTGGCTCTCAGGGCCCACCCGTTGAAAAGGCATCACCCGAACGTGAATATCATCGGTACCAAAAGAAAAAAGACTGAAGTGCAAACCCAACTCCCACTAGCATTTAAGCCTCCACCACTTGCAAAAATTTCAGACCGAGCCAAAGCTATTACTAACGCCAAATATCCTTATGTTGACATGTTAGCAAAGCGCTACGTGGCTGTATCTGCTACCTCTGTCCCTAGCGAGAGGGTGTTCTCCACAGCAGGAGACATTGTTAGTGCCAACAGATCTGCCCTTTCGGCAAGCAAGTTCATTTTTCTTTAAAAAAACATGAAAATACAATGACAAGCAAGTCATAATGTCAAGCTGGCTGCTTAGGTACTAGTACAGTACAGTTCAAATACAGATTATTTCAGTTCATCGAAATGCTGTACCTTAATGTTTATTTTATTATATTTTGTATTTATTTGAGTGAATATTCACAGTTTAATAATAATTAAAAACCCAAAACTAATAGTTTATGCTTTGTGAGTAGTACTAGTACAGTAAAGTTCAAATACAGATTATTTCAGTTCATCGAAATGCTGCACCTTAATGTTTATTTTATTATATTTTGTATTTATTTGAGTTAATACATTATTCACAGTTTAATAATAATAAAAAAAAATATATATATTTTATGTTTTGTGATAATTGTTTCTGCTGTACCGAAAACGTACCGAACCGAACCGTGACCTAAAAACCGAGGTACGTAGGCCTACCGACATTTTTGTGAACCGTAACACCCCTAATATTCATGTATAAAAGACGTAGAAACGTGCATTTTGCATGATAGGTCCACTTTAAATCAAGGCTGAATACTTTTTATTTTGCATTTTATTAAATTAATTACCTATTAAATCCTTAAAACTGAACAGTAACTTGAATTCTTGATTTTTCTACCTGTATATTAATTTGAATTATCTTGGCTTCTTAATGTATGTTTTTAAATGTATTGAAATGTTATTAAGTGTTCCTTATGCACAAGGTCTTTATGCTTTCAATGTTATTTGTAAAGCACTTTGAACCACCTTGTTCAAATATGCTAGATATAAACTAGCCTTGCCTTATCTTGAAGAAAACTATACATTATATTTATTATAAGTGTTTCCATAATCAATCAAATGGCCCCAATAAGGAGCAATGATTAATTAACAAAAATGTAAATGCTTTCCGTAGCGTAAAAGTGTCTGTGTAAACGGGGTACAATTACAATTACCGAAGTCAAGGTAGCCCTTTAACAAAATTAATTGTTCAGTGGCGTGCATGCATACCAGCCGTCCCACAGCCCATATATCATGGAACAAAACAGTGTAATTTGTTTAGTAGCAGGCGTTGTTCCCAGATGTTTGCACGAGTAGATCCAAGCAAAGAAAATTCTCTGTCACATCGAGTGTTTGCTGCTTTCATTTACACAAGTCATCAGCCAGGGGCCTGTATCAAAAGAACAGGATCCCTGTGGGCTTTCTATAAGGCTCTGGTATGTGCCAGGAAACACACACAATGACTCCATATTTCGTCTCTCTGTGCTCCGCTAATGCTCTCATGAGCCAGTCGAGGAAAGACGATAACTCTTTATTCTAATTGTAATAAGCCAGTTGCTTTTCCCATAGGCTTTCACTGCTGTGAGCAATAACCAATGAGCACTCTATCTGGGGAGATGTGTGTGTGTGTGTGTGTGTGTGTGTGTGTGTGTGTGTGTGTGTGCTGNCTCGGGCTTTGTTGGCGTCCTTCAGGAACTGAATTTCAAAATAAAAATAACCGGAAACAGACGTAGGCATTTCGAGCGATTACCCAAGATCCTCAGCTATGGTTATAGCTGAGGATCTTGGGTAATCGCTCGAAATGCCTACGTCTGTTTCCGGTTATTTTTATTTTGAAATTCAGTTCCTGAAGGACGCCAACAAAGCCCGAGATTATGGAATTAAACCAATAAATAAAAGCAAGGATAATTGTGTGTTATTGCTGAGTAAATAACAGTGTGTTATTTTGAAAAGAATAACAAATTAGAAGGAAAAAAAGATTTAAAAAATACAGATTTCAGTGTTCTGAGGCTCTGAGCCCCATTTATTTTCCTCACAGACGGCAACAAAAGTCCGAAATTATACGATTTAAAATAAAAGCAATAATTGTGGCTTGATATTGAGTAAGAACATGTTTTTATGAACCACACAGCTTCCGGTCTTCCACGACCCGACCGGAGAAAAAGACGTGCTGCAGTCACGAAACACATTACCAGTAGAAATACATTGCTTTTAAAATCGTGCTGTGCAACACGAAAAAAAGGGTAAAAATCGTGTTGGTGAACACGAATCAATAGATTAAAATAGATTAAAAATCGTGTTGGTGAACACGAAATGCCATGAGACTGGGTTGAATCACAGCAGCCCAATCGACCCAGGCCTGTCATGAACTCCTCCTGAATGTGTCAAGGTAGCAATTCAGTGCAGTGCCCTTTGCCACTGTGGTGGACTGTGTTTTCAAAACTAAGTCTGCATTTAGTTGAAAACCTGTAATATTTCATATATATTATGTAACATGTATGACTTCACCATAATAAATATGTTAAGGGTTTACTGTGTATTTTGTACCCTGAATACCAGATACAGTTAGCTAAATTCTAGCATGTTGTAAATAGTACCAATGCATTCCCCATCCTTGAAAATGTAGGATTAGCCACCAGAATCAAGATCCTAGGTGATCTAGATCCTAAACTACTGGTAAAATAACAACCAATGGACAAATTTGCGATGGCCCTATAGCCAAAAATCTTCCTTAGGGCATGCTCTAACAGTGTGCCAAATTTCATGCTTTTATCATCAAAAGCACAATTCTTTCAGATATTTCACATATCTGCTGGACTAATAATGTAACGCAGTAACGCACCATTTTAAATCACAGTAACTATAACGGCGTTACTTAATGGGAATAGGTAACTAGTAACGCTATTAGTTACTGCAAAAAGTAGTTGCGTTACAGTAACTTACTTTGTAACACGTTAGTCCCAACACTGGTTTTAAGTTTATATTTTTTTGTTTTATTTTTAAACGTTTTCTCCCCGTGTCATGTCTGTTGTTAGTTGCTGTGTTTTCTTACTAGTTCAGATTTTCCATCTTGGCCTTATTAGTTGTACCTGTTCCCCATCATCCCTGGACCACCTGGCCTCCTGTACACCTTCAATTCATCCCATCATTAGTTCCACTTATATTTAAGTCCCATTTTTCCTGTACAGCCATTGGTTGGCCGAGCCCTTGAATGTTGCTCAATATGTAGTTGAGTTCTGTTAGCCTTGCCTTGCCTTGCCTTGCCTTGCCTTGCCTTGCCTTGCCTTGCCTTGCCTTGCCTTGCCTTGCCTTGCCTTGCCAGGATAACGTGAAATTAGAGGTATTTTATGTTCATTCTACCAGTCTCTCCTCCATTTGGGTCCACCCTGAACCATTATCCATAACAACTGCTTTATTTATCTCAATCTTTATATAAATGTTACCGACCTGTACGGTCATTAATGTTCATTTAGGAAAATGACATTACATTTTCTATTCCTTTACAGATGAATGAATTCATTTTTTTTTAAATGGCAGATTAACATCACTTTTACATTCATCAAAGCAGTCAATGATCTCTCAGGCATTCACTCATGTCTCTACTCATCCATAATCCATCCTGTAATACACAACATTCTATCATGTCATATATAATAATGTCTAGGAGGAAGAGGTGGGCAGAGAAATGTTTTGTTGCAGAATGCCACTTTGCCATTATTCATCCTACTGATGCATTTATTTCATTAAGTCCTTATCAACATAACAAATGTCCCTGTCCTCTACAAACATTACATTTTTTCTGCTAATAATAACAAGACATAAAAGATCCAACTATAATTGTATATATTATTATGGATTGAACATGAACAAAAGTGCTTGGTGCTGCGTATTGGCAGATGATCCTGTGCCATTGTGAAATAATGAGGACTAATTGAAACAATTACAAATACTGCTTATCAATCCGGTTCTTTAACAGTATTTTTATAGGTTATTTTTTAGGGGGAAAACTAAACAAATTAGAAACAGATTTCACATTGAATAATTGTATGTATAATGTGGATTATGGGCTGCTAGCACAGTAGTAAGTAGATTTAATCAAGTACTGTACTTATATTGAGGAACTTAAGTATTTCCACTTTTGCTTCTTTGTAATTCTGCTCCTCTACAGTTCAGAGGTAAATGGTGTACTTCTACTACATGTATTTAATACCTTTAGTTACTTTACAGATCTGGATTAATGATGTGAAATATAATCAAGTGTTAAATCAGACTTTAGTTACACCTAGAGTAAATTCACAAGCTACCCTGCAGTATACTTCTACTGATCTGAGTACTTCTCTCACCTTACACGTAATTGGGGCAACATAACTCAGAGTTAAGGAAGTGGAAAACGGTGCATTTATCCGTATACATATGATGCCTTTTGGCCAGTTGATGGACAGATTGCTTGTGTTTCCGCGAAAATACCACATAGAGCTCTGTAGATTAGATTGTCTCTTTTGAACGCTATGTTCTCCACCGGCAGATCTCTGTGCACGGCGCTGCAGCGAGTCTGTGAGCGAGATGCCCCACCCCCACACAGATTATAGAAAGAGAGAGAGAGAGAGAGAGAAAGAGAGAGAGAGAGAGAGAGAGAGAGAGAGAGAGAGAGAGAGAGAGAGAGAGACAGAGAACACATGTTAGATGTCAAGGGAGATATATGCCTCATCATACTTTGTTGATTTTGGCATTATAGTTGAAATACTTGTCGTGGGCTTGTCCACTTTTCTTTTAACTGCCGGTGGTGTTAAAAATGTGTCAATTTTATAGATTTTACGATTAAACAATGTTTGTTTACAACTTCTTCCCAAGCTTCACGCGTCCCCCCTGCAATAGGGCTGCGCCCCCCCCCAGGGGGCTTGCCCCCCAGGTTGGGAACCACTGGGTTACGGCCCGTCCACACAGCGGCGTGCGTTGAAGCTTCAACGCTTCTGCCCGTATACTTTCAATGGGGTGACGTCACACTTCGCCGAGCTACATTGTGGGAGCGTCGCTTGTGTTGCTCGCTGCAAAAGTTGAGCAATGTTCAACTTTTGAAGCTACAACGGAAGTGTCAGCCAATCCAATCATATGCCAGTACAAGCTCTAGCCAATCAAACCGAGTGCTTGTGTGTATTTTAACTGACTTTACTTTTACTTCACTTGTACAGCTAAATATATTTAGATGTAGTTGTATTTATTCATAATTGATGTCTGTTGCTTTATCCTTTCTTTTTCAACATTTACATACACTTTCTGAATTCCTCTGGTGAAGACAAAATGTTTCATCACCATTTAACATTCCCTCCATGAATACAATGACATCCCAAAGATTGTTTGAATTAAAACAGATAGCCTACTTTCTGGCATTTGCAATATATTTTCACCATTGTTCTGTAATACTTTTAATGTGTCAATTGCAGTTTATCGATAGACCTTTGTTTTAATCTTATGCTCCCCCGACCATTTAAATGGTCCAATCTCATACATGATCAAAAATCAATTTAAAATATAATGGTCATTATGAAATATTTGATTACTACTTTACTTTCTGTTTTTTATTCTGACATTGATCGCCATGACTGGTTGTCCTGTAGCTCACTCAACCTTGTTAAGATTATTTCCCAGATTTTTTGCTAATGCATGATGCTAAAGATACTCAGACGATGTCATTTGTAACAATGTTTAAGTGCGTTTTCTGATCTGACCATCAGCAGGTCATGTCTCTGTTCCTCACACACTCGTAAAAATCCCTGTTGTGATCGGACAGTGCTGTGGTTTAAGTCAAAATAATAGTTTTTGTTCAGGTCATGAAACCATTCTGATTTAGGTCATGTGCCGCAGTTATGGCTAAATGCCAGCTATTTGCATCCATTTGAAATGTTAAATGGTACACAGCAGGTACACCCACTGTTTTCAAGAGCAGGTGAATCAGAGAAAAAGCTTTTATTGATTTCACCTCTGATTGGGGGGGGGCAGATTGAGCTCAAAGGTGGGTCAGAGGTTAAAGAGGGGACGTTTGTTCAGTGTAAATTCTCTTTTGATGGGGAGATTATGAGTATTGCTTTTTCCAGGATACTGCACATGACACATTTTAAGCATTCACATGTCTCGATGGACTTCAAGTAAGATTATAGTAGAGCCTTGTTAATAAACATGAACAGAAGCCTGCATCATCTCACATTTCCTCTCATTCTGTCCAAGGTTTAGGGTTATGGTGCATTCACTCCGTGGATTTGCGTGGCATTATTTGTGTTTACATGCATCACTCAAACTAGAGGCAAGTCTTATCTCCATGTAAATATCAATAACAACTACACAATCAACATATGTTACTGTTATTGAATTGTGAAGCACGTTTTAAATTGACACCGAAATATCAACACACTACTGCCATGGAACTTTTAAAATGTGTGTTTTCTGAATGGAGATCGGAATAATGAGCCTATGCTAAGCTAGCATTGTAGCTACTCAATCCATACTCAAAATAACGTAATTTAGATATAAATGAAGTAGTGACTCTATTTAGCTTGCAAACTTGTTCTTCAGTTCTGAACAAATATTAGCAACTGTAAGATGAGTGTGCCATTGCAGAAATCTAACGGCTGATGTTTTGTTTTCGAATTCAACGTCAATACGTAAGTGCCAACAATCAGAGATTTTCACCACTGATTGATTTTCTCGAGGCAGCAGAATGCAAATGTCTAGTTCGAGTTAAAAAAAAATGTAACTCTTGCAAATGAAGCAAGTGTCTATCCGTGTCATCGCATTGATAAGTAATTGCACCGCAGAAAATTGGCTTACGTCCTATTTGACATTAGGGTTAGGGTTCCATGTTGCGTACACTCTCACAAACAGAGATAGTGTGTCAGTTCCTCAATGATGCACCATAAGGGACACATAGTGGGCCCCAAAGTGCATTGTTTGATGGAGCTGATTCTCCATTCAAAGCTCAGAAAATGGAAAAAATGGTGTACATATGACAAAATTGTTAGTTTTATGTAATAATGTGAGGAATGTGAGTCTTCAATCCTCAACACTCCAAACATATCTCATGTGTTTAGCTTCTTGCTGATGTTTAGGTCACATGCTTCATGTACACCATCATTTATTCACTAAGTCTGCCTTTTTCTACAGCAAGGTCTCCACCTCAGCAAAAAAAAACAGAGAGAAACACACTGACTGGTAGAAAAAACAACACACACACCAACACAACCTTAGTGCTGTAAGTGAGGAGGCAACTGTATCGGCCGGCACCCCCCAGACACTGTAATTGTTTGGTGTTTGTTGTTTTCTCTTATCTGTCTACATGGCAGTGCTATGCTGTCAGCCTCGGTGACATCCTCCTCCTTCCTCCAACACCCCTCCACCCTCGAAGCCCCCAGTGACAAACCAATTACGAAAAGGGAGAAGGAGAATGAGAGAGGAGGGATGGGCGAGGGGAAAGTGGGTTTTCAGATGAGAAAAGCTCTGCCTGCCTCTATCGTTTAACATCACAGAGATAGAGCGACACTCGAGGGAAGACAAGAGGCATAGGGAGACATGAGGGGAGAGTCTGGTAGCTATACCAGTGGAGGGGTTTAGAGAGAGAGGGGAGGCGAAAAGGCTAAAGGAGTCTGCTGGGAGATCAGGCCTCCGAGCTGCAGGGACACTGGGAGGTGTTAAAGGTGAAGTAATTATACGCCATCATTTAGCAACACTGTACAGAGCCTCACACCGGATAAACGACGTGCTATCAATTTACAGCCGTCCCCTGTGTATGTGTGTTTATTCCTGTACTGCTATCAATTAAGTTTTTAGACCTTCAGCGTAAGGACATGTTCTTGAAGAAAAGTCACTCCAGTTGTTCATAACTTGGAGATGCTTCAGTGCCCGTTTACTTCAGGAAAGACAACAAACAAATCATTTATTTTCTCCACCACAGAGGTATTTAGACACATTTTTCTTTAGTTTTCTGTGACAGTGTTCTACATTATTGCAATACTACATGATAGAAGTGTTTGTCAACTGCTTTAGAGTCAAAACGGCTCCTCAAATTGAAAATGTACTCAAAGATTGAAGGTCAACCCTTTGAGAAACTCTATGAATAAGCCTACCATAATAACATCATTACCATTTTCTCTGACCCTAACCATGACCGTTGGAAAGAAGTTGGACTGACGCAGTCTGTTGCATTGATATCAATCTCGAATCAATGTAGGTTAAAGGTTCTTTAACATATTGTGGTTGATTTTATATTTAATATCTGTTATATTTTTGTTTAATAATGCGCCGGTGAAAGATGGCCACATTGTCTTTTGGCTTCTCTCCAACTTTGCCCTTTTTCGTATTTTGTTTGTGTATATTTACTTTTTGCCGTTTGCTTTTAACTTGGTTAACAACATGCAAGCAGATCGCACCAACTCTGCTATACAATATATATATATATATATATATATATATATATATACACAATAGCAGAGAGGGACTTCTTCACATCAGAAACTTTGTGGACAATAGCCCAGCGACAGACAATGGAGATTCGCCATGGCTGCCTCCTGCCGTCCTAACTGAGGGACGCAGGAGGAAGACAAAGCGGGGGTCCCGTTCCGGGCTGCTGGTCAGACTGAGGAAACGAGAAAACCGACCCCCTCTTCCGAGTATTCTTCTGGCTAATTAGACCCTCCAGAAAAACGCGGGCAAAGATTCTTTATTATGCGGGCTAAATTCCTTGATTATGCGGGCTAAAATCCTTGATTATGCGATTAAACATGCAGGGTTTTTATGTGATTTTATGCGGTGAAATTGCGGGAAGTTGCGAAATATGCGGAAAGTAGCGAAATATGCTAAATATGCGTGAAAAAGAATAACAATTTTTTNCATTTTGTGAGCGGCGATTCAAAAAAGGGGACACAAGACGAACTTTCGTTCATGGACCGGAAGAAATCATAGACATATCAGATATAGACTGGTAATCTTAGACAATAAAAACTTTAAACAGCAAAAATTGTGTAACAAAATGTTTAATATTTATTAATTAAGGGTCACAAATGTTAAAATGAGCTCCGTCCAAGCAAAGCAATCGATTGCAATCCGATTTTCGAGCGATGATCAATCGATGCGTTACCAAACAACGAAACAGCCAACGTCGCATGTGTCCTAGAAGCGGTAATTTGCCACGAACAAGATAGCAAAGCGGCCGGTTACAAAAGGTGTTTCCCTCTCAGACCTAAGCACGGTACTCCATTCGACTGCAATGTAAAAACAGGTACCAGTTGCCACTTACATTTACCTACCCCATACTACATAGCGGCCAAAATCTCTACCGGACGACTTTTCCTGGCGTTGTATTCATTTCATTACTTATGGTGGAATAATTTTTGGACACACCAATAGTACTAATTCAGGATTAATCATGTTCCGTCGTATTCAAGTGGTCACATTGATTTCTGAACATCAGTCCCTTTAAGTCAAAACTGTATAAACTTGATTATTGTTTAGTGGAAGACCCGACGTCTCTTGAGAGCCGAGGTCCATCTAAGAGACCTGCATTTAGTGTACATGTAAAATGTAAATATAAGCTTAAATTATAAGGTAAGGAGTAGTCAATGAAAACATTATATGTATTAATATAAAACAAAAAGAACAATACGACGACGTTGTGTTTATAAAGCGTTTACCCTTAGTTTAATCGTCATTATAGAATAGAATAATTATTCTTTATATTGAATAATATTATTCACCATCGTCGACTGTGGATAAAAGTTATACCTAATTAAATGTAAATACAAGAAATCAAGGTTAAAAGTAGATATTTTTACAGTTTTATCACTTTACAAGTGCTCCTGAATAGTTTCACGTTCCAATGATAGAAATCTACAAAAACAAAATCTGATACATGACATTACAGAATTACGAGAACTTGTCCATATACACTGCCACACCTAGGTACTTTGATTATACCCAAATATAGAAGGGTTGTCTCTCGACTGTCCTTTGGATTGTGTAAGATTGTTGTGGTTGCTAACGTTTCCACTCATTTACATTTAATTTTGTTAAGTGTTAAAAAAATAAAAAGGAAGAACGTCACTCCACTCTCGACCTGGACTGTGGACCACGTCATCCTACAAGGAGTGTGTCCGACTTACAAAGTAGGAAGCGAATGACTGTGTCTTCGCGCGAACTAAACGTTACCGAAGTGATTAACAGTAAAGGGACCAGGCATCCTGTGAAGATTGGAGTCAGTTGTCCGCTTCCTGGATGGTCCTGGTAGACCTCTACGGGGGTTGTAAGACTATCCCTCTCGGTCTTTAGACCTGAGTACCTGGACGGTAGACCCCAACGTCACCCCTTACGGGACGCGGGAGTGAAGTAAAGTATCAGGGGGTGACATGCTGTTTTGTGGTAGTTCCGGACAACAACGGGATCCGTGGGACCGGTTATTTCCCTTC
This sequence comes from Notothenia coriiceps, assembly GCF_000735185.1. Lineage (NCBI taxonomy): Eukaryota > Metazoa > Chordata > Actinopteri > Perciformes > Nototheniidae > Notothenia > Notothenia coriiceps. The sequence continues at coordinate 60,646 of NW_011343711.1, read as the reverse complement.
GCTAGTGTTCGAAACGGAGTCCTGTCGAGTTTCAAGGTTCAGTTGGAAGGAAAGCGACTTGTTTACGGTCAAAACCCAACCAAGCGACCTGTCTGGTTCGCGGCGCCGCGCGCGCCCAAAGTCTGTTACGGTACGAACAGTGTTTAAGGAGTCCAGGGACAACAGGTTGTCTAAACATTAAAGTCCTTGTCATCCACAGAGGCAAGACTAAAAGAGCCGAGCCCCACTCTCTTAACGGTATCTTAGACTTTGGACGGGGGCTAGACAGGGAGTCGGTCAGTGCTAGAAGCCTCCAACCCGAGAGACAGTCGCCTCATTTACATACAAAAGTTTTCAGTGTAATTTTGTTCAATGAATTTAGTTCGAATGATTAGTGGATTTCTTGTATAGATCCTAATTTTCTGATTTAAGTGTCGTCCCTAAACCTTTTATAAGGACTACGAAAATACATCTTGCATGCACGGGCATTCCACGCGTAATGACGTACAACGGCCTCGACAATTTCTGTAGTCCTATTCCGCCACTCGGTAACAACCATCGTTTTCAGACACGTAAACTCTTCAAAAATCCCCAGTGGGGTCACTGCTGACGTATTTAATGTCCTAGACAAAAAGTTGACTTATCTCTTAAATTTGTGACAACCACAGACCTTATTTCGAGCTATTTTCCAAAACCCTATGGAAAAAATGCATTGCTTTTTGAGGAAGGAACCGGAAGTGCTAAAAATGCTAACTTACTTCCTGGTTTTACGACGCGTCACTGCGGTTCTCTATGGCTTTATCAACTTTTCCCTGGCTAGCAGTCCCTAGGTTAAAATCCAGCCGCTGTTGCTTAGGTGGAGGTGGAGTGGCGTCGGATGAGTCTGGGTCTGTGGTCTTAGCTAGGCTACTAGCTTCGTCCCAGCGTGTTGTTTCTGCAGATGTTTCAACATATGCTGTTTTGGGCAGTAGATAGGATCTTTGACCCGCCAAGACACAACTTACATTTAACTAAAACGTTCTTTTCTTTGTGCTCGACAAAAGTGAAATAGTGAGAATATCTCCAGGCGGAGAAACTCGACTTGAGCTCCGCCGCCACCATGATAGTATTGTTAGTAAACACACAAACACGCCCACAGCGCTTCTCCGCATGTGACACAGGAAGTATCTAAGTACATTTGCTCAACTACTGTACTTAAGTACAGTTCTCATCTCTGTTCGCCTCACTGTTGGCGCCGCTCACCAACATCTGGGAGCCGAGACTATATAAAAAAAATAACGGAGTAACGCACCATGTAACGGTAACTGAGTTACTGAATTAAAAAAATAACGCGTTAGAGTACTAGTTACTGCCAAAAATAACGGTGTTACAGTAACAACACTGGGTCTAATTAACATTTCAGTCCCAAAGGGCCACATAGAAAACAACATAGCTTTGTTTGGATGTGTCAATGCCTGAAGCTATATTGTACTTTGAGATGAGTTCAATTCATAACAATCATGTCTCTTTGGGTTTTAAGGAACAGTTAGCTTCTAACACAGGCTCTCTGGAGACACGTGGTTTTAAACCCAAGATTAAAGTTTTAGACATGCAGCAAAGTAACAATGAGGATAAATATTACAACATTATGCATTCACAGCCCCACTTTTTTCTCCTGCAATTATTCATGCAGAGTTCTGAGGGCTGTGAAGCCTGAAGGCCAGGGGTGACAGCAGCTCCCAGGGCAAAGCATTCATTTCAGAAGTCATGTTGGAGAGGACAGTAATTAACCCTCTCTGCTGTCCTTTCTCTGGCCTCCATCCATCATAAGTAGGCATGTTAAGAGATGTTACTCCCAATGCCACAAGGACTAGGTGTTTCATATATTTACAATGTGTACAAAAAGTGTGGAATGTACCATATGGGCTGTCCCTTTAGAGCCCGTACTCATCAAACATGCTGCTGTTGGTGGCCTGGAGGGACCTGGGCTAAAAACTGTGTGCTGTATCCAGAGACCCAAATTAATTAATGCATTTTTTATGTTATCATATGGGGGCATGTAACACAAATGTGTCACCTAACACAGTCCTAACCTCATTCTGAAATATTAAGACTGTTTCTTATTAGTTTGGGCTATCTAGACTGAAGACTAGTTATCTAATCATAATCAGACACCAACATAAACAACGTTTTAAATATTGACTACTGTTTGAAAAGTGTTGTTCAGCTAAAGGTGTGACGTGCAGTATAATTCCTTTAATTGCAAATACAGGCATACAATCAGTTATGAACAGTAACCATTCCTTAGGCCTGATTTCTATATTTGTCAGTCTTTCTACAATTCCCCCTATCGGTTGCCTGTATACTTGAACAGAGTCATTCCAAAAATAACCGCCAAATATAGAGCCGTCACTTGCAGAACAATGCTACGGCGTTAGGAACAGTATAGACAGTCAAGACTGCTTTCCAGTGAAAAACTGAATTGTCCTTGGCAATAATTGCTTATTTAGATTTAATAAAATGTGTGATTTGCCAAAATGCTGCAAATGTGCATCTCAGTATAAAAGGCTCAATTGTACCTTCTCAGGGATTCTTTTGATTTAGATTAAAAAAGTTAGTACAAACATGTTTATATACATGTAACGTATGATAGCAATTTAAGTCCTTAAAGGTTCTACATGCTTCCAAACAATGATCAAATATGTGATGTTGCTGAAACTAAAACCACCCAGATGTCACCCCGTTATGCTAAACTAGGATCAGCCAGGTAAGAGGCGGGACCTTAGTTTGAAGCTTTTTGTTGAGTTAGCCCGACTTTGATTTATAGGTGCAATTTAATCATAAATGTTCATATTAAATACAGGGTTCAAACACAGAATTGTAATAAACTGTAATGCAAGTAAAGTTTATTTTTCTAGCCCAATATGAGGGTGTCAATGCACTGATCCACCAGTCGGAAGGTCAGTGGATCAATCCCAGCAGTCAACATATTGAAGTGCCCTTGGGCAATATTCTAAACCCCAAATTGCTCCCATAGTCATGTCTATGGTATTGAACTGCATGGAATTGGATAAAAGCGCTGCTAAATACATTGTAATGTAACGTAAAATGAACCACCCTCGGTTACATTGATCACAATACCCACTGAACCCGCCCCCCCCCCTCACTCAGGCAAAAGAGTCAGACACACAGGATATAAGGATATAGAGTGTTTGCCTCAGCCTGCCATTATCATTCTCCTTTCCTTGTTATAAAAACAAGCAAGAACAACTTCTAACCCAGCGGTTCCCAACCTTTTCAACTCAAATTTTTGTCTGAGATGGGAATGTCATCTCATATGTTATTGTTATGTCCATGTTTGTGTCTTTAGCCTGTACAATATATATATAAAAAATATATATATTTGGCGGCCCACTTGCAATGCCTTCGCGGACCACTAGGGGGCCGCGGCCCACAGGCTGGGAACCGCTGTTCTAACCTATAGCTGAATGCTAATGGATGCTACACCACACAGCCAACATCATACCAACGAAAACAACAACAAAGGCTTTGGGGAAAGAGCAACAGAAGCCATTCAATCAGACATGAAGGTCAGCCACCCTCCGACAACCTTCCTCAACCCTGACACCTGTCACTTGTATGTGACAGCAAGGCAGTCAAACACTTTTGAAAAGGCTTTTCAACAAGGCAACAAAGCTACAATCAGCCGGAGAACATCAGTCGATGCTGCAGACATGTGCTTTTGTCTTCACGAGGCTGTCATGTGTGTTTGTGCAACTCTGTCCCCAGCAAACAGACTTCATCCATGAACCTGAACAGAGGTGACAGTCGAGAAGGTCATGACAGGAAACTCAATTGTCCGGCAGATTGTCGGGTTGGTCTAGTAATGAAACATCCCAAGATCATGTTAACCTTTTCTTTGAGGTTTTGGACATAAAAAACAATACTTGTTGATAATTGCTTGTGTCATTTGATGAGTTGTTGAAGGCCTGAGCTTTGCTACAATTTTAAATTCATTCATTTCATTGCAAGTAAACGCCAGTGTTCAAGAACTCCCACTTATTTTACCTTTGGATTTTTCCTCTTACCCATCTATCTACTGTATAAGAAGTCGAGTTTGTGCATCAGCCTCACTGTCGAGCTTTGATCCTGTTCCTCCTGTAGTCCACCATGACCATGAGTAGATCAGTCAAAGTCAACTTTATTGTCAATCTTTCAGTTGACAGTGTTAGTGTTAGTGTAGATTGCTATTTGCATAATTAATGTCCCAACAATTGCTGTTCAAAGCATCTTGCCTTGTTCCTTTGTGGACAGGTTTCATACAAAAATGTGTACCCAAAGGGAAAAAATAACACTAATACTGTCAGAGTGAGATAACTTTCCACATGTGCGGACCATAAAAACAAATCTTGTAAATTGGCAATAATGAAAAGATGGACACTTTTAAAAAGGAGAAACTTTAATGACATAATAAGTAGTGTAAGAGGAGGTTTCTGTGACATAACCCTAACCCTAGTGGTGTTAAGGATCTTTAGTGTGTCGTTTATTAAAGTAGAGCAATCTGGTACATGTAAGGTTGTTAACACACTGCTCAGTTTGGTTAACCACCTTTTAGCATGAGCTTATTAAACATCCACGTTAGAGAGTGGGTGTACAGTACCATTTAAAAATAATCGTTTAAATGCATGTCATCCAGTCCCTCTTCCTCTGTCCCTCTCAGATGTGCAGCATATTAAACAGAGGGACATCATTCTAAAGAGGGAGCTCGGAGAAGGAGCCTTCGGCAAGGTCTTCCTGGCTGAGTGTTACAACCTGAGCCCCACCAAGGACAAGATGCTGGTCGCTGTAAAGGTAAGAGAAGGAGGCAGTGTGGGTGTTTTTGTGAAGTTAAAGGCTCCATTATTACACTCTTATTCTGCTCTGATATCTTTTTTCATTAACCGTCTCTCCTGGTTCTGTAAAGTAAATCAGTTGGTTTTAAGTGTTGTCTTGAAGATGTGTCATTCAGTTTGAACAGACTTATACAAAGCAAAGTAAATTCAACAAACAACGCCCATCAGTCATGTATCACCTACTGAAACAAAATACATTGAGGTTTCAGCTGACAAATAATCTTTCCCAAAATGATCTGCATCGTGTTCAAAGAAAGAAAGTGCCACAACCAGCCACTGTTGCAGTTGGACCAGTAAATACAGCACTATGCAATTAAAAGGTAAACATATTTTATTTTCAGTATTTAATAAACATACCGCTATACTGGTGTTCAAATGAAGCCACCATTAGTCTTTTGATTAGTTAATTGAGCAGTCTGTAATGATTTCCTACCATAAACTATAACTAGCTAGGTAGCTAACAGCAGAGGTGGGGACTCGAGTCACATGACTTGACTCGAGTCAGACTCGAGTCACATATTTTTTGACTTGAGACTTGCTTGACTAACATTGATAAAAGACTTGACTTGACTTTGCCTTGGTATTCATGACTTGAGACTTGACTTAAGCTTGAGATAGATGACTTGAAAGGACTTGAATGTTTAAAATTAAATATTTGCTTTTGTTTTTGTAGTGAGATATTACGTTTAGTTTTTTCGAAAAACGTGATTATAACCCTGATACTGACGGGCTGTCAGGAGAGGGAGAGAGAGAGAGAGGGAAAGAGATGCCTCATTTATTTCCCCTGTGTTTATATCAGAAGTTACTGTAAACTTTTGAATAATGTAGTTAATCTACTTTTAGTAGTTTGTTTAAATGTTTTAATTATGTTGTTTTTGTTTGTAGAAGTGCATCATTCCTTGATTTATTGTAAAATTAATCTGAACTTTTTGATCTGTTATGATGATAAACTGAAGCAATTTCTTAATTAACCCAATTAAGTGAGTTTTAAATCGTCCTGCTTAGTTTATTAGGAAATTATGAAGAGGAACAAATTAAATGATTTGAAAATGATATCTACAGTATGTAGGTGCTGACGCTGTTGGCGGTTCTNCTGGGGGGAGAATCCCCCCTGACCCCCCATGCTAGCGTTTGGGTTTTTAGCATGTGTGCCGTTTTTACTTGATACCAGTTCAGCTTTGATTCCATCATCATCATTTAACCTTTTCTTTTTAAAAGCATAGCTTGTAGTTCTGTGGAAGGATATTGCACTGTACTTCACTTTCATTTAATATTGTTATGCTTAAAAAGCGTATATAATTACAGCGCGACGGGGTTTTGTTGAATAGAGTGTTCAACATTTCGGTCGCGGATCTAATTGACAGAAGGAAACGTTTTGGTCCCGAGGGCCTGACCTGTTGTTAGAGGAACACTGCTAGTGACTGTTTCTTTGCTGTCTCCCACACTGCTCACCCACCAGCAGCCCAATGCACAAGGCCTTGCGACGGTAGTCAGTTATTTTGCCCCTGACCCACTTGCTGCTACATTGTTAAACTGTTTCATAACAGTATATTTAGCTCCCAGTGAAATATGGCATGGGACATGGAGGTCTGGAAAAATAATTGAATCGAAGCAGAACCGAAATCAGAACCGGAATCATTCAAATCCAAGACGATAACGCCAACCCTAGATGTGATCAGAATAACATGACTCACTGACTTACTTTATATGAAATAATATGATGATACGTTGAATTATTCTTACTCGTTAGTATGGTGGGCTTTTTTATGATGGATGCGGATCTTTCAGATCAAATTGACTCTGGTATCTTAGCACGATGGTATTGTGTAGTGGTTGGATTTACAGAGTCTGGTTCCGGTCTTGGACTCGGTCCCGCCCATGTCCTTGGTCTTGGTCTTGACTTGGTCTTGACCTCTTAAGTCTTGGGTCTTGTCTTGGTCTCGACCTCTTAAGGTCTTGACTGGTCTTGACCTCTTAAAGTCTTGGTCTTGGTTCTAAGGTGATCCTTGACTACAACACTAGCTGTCGTGGTTTCATCCTCAAAAAGCAGTCTAGGTCCCAGGCAGCCGTCGTGCATGCACTCGTTTGATGGTTCTTGGGAAGGAGCACTACGCTTGCTTTATTATTGATTGCCATATTGTTAGATCATTGTATTTTTAATAAACATTCCAACAAGCTTAGCTTACAAGGCCCAGGTATCCAGGATGTCATCTTATTCAGTTTAAAACAAAGGTCCAGCATGTCAGGTTCTGGTTTTCTCTGCGTCATGTAGCCGTGTAGTGATGCTTCTTCCAGTCAGTAAACAGAGAGTGTCGTTAAGATTATCCACGGGTAATCCTATTAGGATTTGTCATGAGGAGCTTAGCTTGAACATTGAACCACTATTTAGCACTGGGGACTCTTGAAAACAAATAACTCACCAGTCTCAGTGTCATGATCTTTTCGAACTTGAAAGCCATTCGAAGGAAAAATCTTTCAGGGAAACTTAGATGCAAAAAGGAAGTTTGACTCACCAGTCTGTGTTCTGGTCTTCGACGGACAAGCAGGATACAATTGGCTTGCGATGACAGGTGTTGGGCGGCTGATCCGCTTCCTTGTTGTGTGCGTGTGCAGCTGCGGAGGCTGCTGCCTTGCGCATGAGCCCGGCGGCCACAGTTCTGGCCATCTGAGCGCTCTTACCACGCTGGAGAGGAGCTTGAGGAGACTCGCCCGCGCCTGAAGCTGAGACCGAGCCTGAGCCGGGGGCTGAGCCCTGAGCCCAGACCGGGGTTCCGGGCTGGGGGCTGGGTCGGGAGGCTTGGGGGCTGCCGCCGCTCTATGGCCGGGAGGCGGAGCGAGGGCTGGAGGGAAGGGGAAAGCCTGGGAGCGGGTCGGCCTCTGCCAGTCCATCATAGTAGCCGTTGGGAGTGTTGGCTACGAAGTGCTGTTCTGACAGGCGCCGGCGGAGGTAGTTCCGAATGGTGAGGGGGCGTGGTGGGCCGCTCAGGCCAGAGACGAGCGTGAGAGTTACCTGAAATCCTGCAGGAGACAAAGTGTAGAGAGAAAGGATTCGTCATGATTGATATCTTTGAAACTTTGTAACTTTTATTGATGCTGGATCATGTTAGGAGATAGTCTGCATACTGATTTTCTGGTCTAAGTATAATCGTTCCTCCACTTAATCATTTATATTTTGCTGCTGAAATGAATTAGGCTTAGTCTTAGTCCATTTTACCTCTTGACTCATTTGTGCTTTTTGGTGAGCTCCATCGTGGCCCTTGGTGCAGTGGGTGTTTGTTAGGTCAGTCTGTTGCACTGCGTGTTTAAGCATGCTCTGAGTATGTACTGCTACCGTGAAATGTTAAATGACAAGTGGGTGACTAATTATATAGTGGACCATGACGCAGGCATGTGTGATTCAATTTCATGAAATACACCCCTTGTACAGTTGTCATGTATAGACAGGCGCTGTTTTTGTAACAGGTTAAAAGACACTTTATTTTTGGTTGAGACTTCAGGGAACGCCCCCTTATGGCCCATGCCAAGGGGCCCCCCCCCCCCGGATTAGGTACCTCCAGGCGGCCCTGGGACACAGGAGCTCAGGGCCCCTCAACACCACGTTCCAACGCGTAAAAACACGCCTACCAACAATGACCTAATATTTACAATTTTCATTCAATCGGCAGTCAATCGCACACCCATTTGTTCAAAAGCAGGGACCGGCGGAGCACATGTTCAAAACAAGTAGGCCTAGCTTTTGCCTTGTCAGTCAAAAACATCCAAGAGGGAAGGCGAGTGACATATAATTGCGATTGTAGATAGAGGCTCGTTTGTCAGGAAGAATGTGGAATGGCGTTCAAACAAAGAAGATGCTCCGTAGGATGATAGAATTCATTCTCGCCATACTTATGTCCTGGCGCGCGCCACCGCCCACATTCAAAGTACACAGAGTTCTAATTTGTCACCAACATCGAAGAGTTACAAAAGTATAAACATGTGTTGAAAGTATGAGTTTGCTCAACTAAGTGATCAGTCATACGTGATGTGAAAGCATATTATTGGTCTGTGTGTGTCGTGTGGTGTGTGTGTGTGTTGTGCTGTGTTGTGTGCGTGTGTGTGTGTGTGTGTGTGTGTGTGTGTGTGTGGTTTGTGTGTGTGTGTGTGTGTGTGTGTGTGTGTGAGAGAGAGTGTGTGTATGTAAGCAATAGAGAGAGAATGTGTGTTTGTGAGACAATCCCTCAAATCACTGGATCTTACCTTTTAGAAGTGTTTCTCGCCCTTTTCTTTGCAAAGTCTGTGATAAGTTCATCAGAATCCTAACATTGCTCGCTAGCTCAACAACATCCTCAGGCTCTGTGGCCGACACTGTTCCTTGTGGTTGCTGGCTTAATTCGTCACTTTTAGCTTTTTTGAAAATGCTATTTATTGTTGGGAAATGTTTTAATGCAGCCACCACTCTCTCTTCCTATTCTTTCCTTTTCTTTCTTTCCGCTGCCCTGCTAGGCGTTCGGCTGCTACCGGCACTATCCATTTCTTCAGCTCACGTGACACAATGTCAATGTGACATAAGTGAAGGTGGGGTTGTGATTCGGCTATAGACCGCCGCCGCGTAGTGATAAAGTTGAGCGTAGTGATAAAGTTGAGCCCTACAGTACAGAGACGGTTTAGAAAATATATTAATTTGACCCTATAGAAAAGCTGAATTATTTATTGTGGCTGAGAGTGAGTTTTTCATTTAAAACAATGATGAGTGAAGTGCCCATACAGAAGATAAAAAGAAGGTTGCGAGATTTAATGAACGCACTGAGCAACACAAGTCTGAAGAGGGCTCTGCAAAATGAGCTCTACATTTGGTAGCATCAGCAGGCCTATACATAAATGATCAATCAAGTATGAGATAACATGGTTCTTAATATACAATATTTATTGGAAATAGTATTATTGTGTATTTATTTCCAAGACCATAATGCTTTGATTAATTAACGAATATTAAAATGAATAAATAATGTAATATTGTAATTTCTGTTCTTCAGAACAAATTCCATATAGGAAAAGGAATGGTGCATGTCAGGATGTTTGAAAAGACAGTTTAGGTGGGCTGGACATTTATTTTGAAGTATAATTTGTGAAGAGTTATTAAGAGGCTCATCAAAAATATTTAGGATGATGTTGACAGAGAGCGCTGGCCAGTATTCCAGTGACACAGCAGAGATGAGGCAGAGTTGCAGCAGTGATTCACAGCTCCTCACTTTGTAGAGCAGATAAATGCCGCGGGGATAAGGAAACAGTTATGTAACACATCTGAATCAGAAACAGGTTTATTGCCAGGTAGGTTCGCACATACTAGGAATTTGACTTGATGTCATGGTGCATACATAAAATATAAAAAACAAGAAATCTAATAGAACCCAAGCAGTGTGGCAGAGAAGACACATTCAAACAGATGAGCCATCAAACTGCAGCCGAGCACGCAGGCAAGGGGGAAAGAAAGCCTAAAACCTGATTGGAACTAGGGCGCGATCACAGTCAATGGAGCTTGGAGGACATAAAAGTGCATTTCTTATTGAGGCGCCTCAACATAAGGCGGATGTTCCTGGTGTTTGAGGCGGTGTCTTGGAGTTAAAGAGGGGGGGGGGCTCTATAACAAGCCCTCAGAAGAGGAATAGGATGGTGTTAATGTAGTCAGACCATCACTTACAGGAAGTCTTTATTTAGAGGGAGGGTTGAAGCTTCTGCAGCTCCTGATGTTGTAGCAGAAGTTTAATGATGTATTCAGTGAAAGAAGAAGTTCTCATAACCTTTTGCTTTAGTAAAACTAGCGATACTACATTGTAAAGAAACAATATTACAAATAAAGGTAACGTATTATCATATACTGTATACATATCAGATGTATATATATATAATATACATGTATATGTATATATATATAATACATATGTACATGTACATGTATATATATATATATATATATACGTATGTAAATATTACAGTTGTAGATATAATATTGTAGACACAATATTGTGTCATCAGGTAGCAGGAATATTAGTCCTGTTACACATGTTTGTCTTGTTGGGGACTTTTTTTATTGATCTCTTTTGTTATGTGTTGAATAATTGTACCTTTTTGTTCCCCAAACTCTGGTTCAATATTTAACATGCTAAAACGGTAAGAGGTTATCACATGTTTATAATTCAAGTCCTGATCTAAACATTTTAAGTTGTAAAAAGACATACAATATTTCCTACTTTACTTTACTTAAGCGGAATACTTAAGTAAGTAAAGCCATAAAATCGTTATCCACCGGTGAAATCCGTAATGAGCTACCTCCGTGCCTTACCACAGCATCTGGCACTATATCGGACAGGGCTACTATGTTAAATTGCTTTAATGAGCATTTTGTGTCCTGTGGCTCTCTGTTTGATTCTGTTTCTAACTCTGCTTCTGTGAACACCCCAATCCGTGACTCTGAACAATGCGGTCTGGAAAACCCTTTCAGTTTTACTCCTTTTACTGTTGATGTTGTTCGTGAAGCTTTAACCAAGTTATATCCAAAGAAACCAGCTGGCCCGGACAACTTAGAACCTTTCTTTTTAAAGATAGCTGCAGATTTCATTGCTCCACCTCTCACTACTCTTTTTAACCTCTCCCTCAGCACAAATGCAATTCCAAAAATATGGAAGTCAGCTTATGTCCTGCCTCTACTAAAAGGTAGGGAGGCCACTTTATTAAATAGTTATAGGCTCATCTCTAAATTGTCAGTTCTGGCTAAGGTTCTTGAACGCCTAGTGAGTGAACAGGTATAGGTGTTTTTATGTACAAATGAAATCCTGTCTAAATATCAGTCAGGCTTCAGAAAGCAACATAGCACCATCACTGCCACAATAAAAGTGGTGAATGACATTACGAGTATCTTACACAAAAAGCCGAGTTGTGCAGCTCTATTTATTGACCTGTCCAAAGCATTTTATACCGTCGATCATCGCATCTTGAAGCAGAGGCTACTCAGTATTGGCATGTCCAGCCATGCAGTGGGGTGGTTTGTGAACTACCTCTCTGAAAGGTCCCAATGTGTTCATTTTGATGGGCTCACTTCTGAGCGGTTAAACATTACTAATGGTGTTCCTCAAGGTTCTGTTTTAGGTCCACTTTTATTCTCCATCGATATCAATAGTTTAGGTGAAAATGTCGATGGAGCAACCTTACATTTTTATGCGGACGATACCGTGATGTACTGTGCAGGTCCCTCCATTAAGGAGGCTGTTGTTGAATTGCAAGCTGTTTTTAACATTATTCAGACTCAGCTCTCTGAACTAAAGCTTCTTTTAAATGTTGATAAAACCNGTGTGCCTTGGCAGTCTCAGACGTCCTGCCTCTACTAAAAGGACGAGGCAACTATTTTAAATAATGATAGGCCAATCTCTAAATGATCAGTTCTGGCTAAGGTTCTTGAGCGCCTAGTGAGTGAACAGGTAAAGGGGTTTTTATGTACAAATGAAATCCTGTCTAAACATAAGTCAGGCTTCAGAAAGCAACATAGCACCATCACTGCCACAATGAAAGTGGTGAATGACATTACGAGTATTTTAGATAATAAACAGAGTTGTGCAGTTCTATTTATTGACCTTTCCAAAGCGTTTGACACCGTTGATCATCACATCTTAAAGCAGAGGCTACTCAGTATTGGCATATCCAGCCATGCAGTGGGGTGGTTTGTGAACTACCTCTCTAAAAGGTCCCAATTGATTGATGGGCTGTCTTCGGAGTGGTTAAACATTGCTAATGGTGTTCCTCAAGGTTCTGTTTTAGGTCCACTTTTATTCTCTATATATATCAACAGTTTAGGTGAAAATGTGAATGAAGCTACTTTACATTTTTATGCGGATGATACCGTGATGTACTGTGCAGGTCCCTCCATTCAGGAGGCTGGTGTTAAATTACAGGCTGTTTTCAACATTATTCAGACTTAGCTCGCTGAGCTTTAGCTTCTTTTAAATGTTGAGAAAATCAAGGTAATGCTCTTTTCTAAAGCTAAAAAGACTACAGACACTGCTTTGGATATTGTTACTATGCAAGGACAAGTACTCGAAGTGGTTACCTGTTATAAATACCTAGGTATCTGGCTTGATGATTGTCTTACTTTTAAACTTCAGGTCATTAATCTGCTTAAAAAGCTGAGGGTTAGACTAGGTTTCTTTTTTAGAAACAAGTCCTGTTTCTCATTTGAGGCCAGGAAAAGGCTAGTCACTGTGACCTTTTGGACCTGTGCTGGACTATGGTGATTTGATGTATATGAATGCACCTGCCCATTGCCTGGAAAAGTTAGATGCCGCCTATCACAGTGCTCTGAGATTTGTTACTAACTGTAAAGCACTTACTCATCACTGTACCCTGTATGCCAAGGCAGGTCTGCCTTCACTAACTGTACGGAGGCTCAGTCATTGGTACATGTTCACTTACAAAGCCATGTTGGGTAAACTACCTTTTTATATCTGCTCTCTGATCTCTCGACGAATTGAAAGTACTTATTGCCTGAGATCTCATGATGTTGTTTTATTAAATGTGCGAAGTGCTAGGACTGTCTTCGGGAAGAAAGCTTTTAGTTGTGCAGCTCCACTAA
>NW_011343711.1:44119-47163 GCF_000735185.1 Notothenia coriiceps | reverse complement strand
TACATTATTTTTGCAGACTGTTCCAAGTTAGTGGAGCTGCACAACTAAAAGCTTTCTTCCCGAAGACAGTCCTAGCACTTGGCACATTTAATAAAACAACATCATGAGATCTCAGGCAATAAGTACTTTCAAGAGCACTTGATAAGAGCTCCTGACTTAATGAGAACAGCTGAGTTCAAGTCCTTTGGGAAGGGTTTCTATATATTGCCCTGANCTTTTGTTTGTTTGTAGCCTTTATTTAACCAGGTGAAAACTCCTTGAGATCAAAAGATCTCTTTTTCAAGGGTGACCTGCAGGACATTAGTAACACATGTAACATAAAAACAACAGAACAACAATAAGGATGACATACAACATAATGTACAGGGTACAGTTTACAAACTCTATTTACATTGACAGGTACACATGTGTTACTAATGTCCTGCAGGTCACCCTTGAAAAAGAGATCTTTTGATCTCAAGGAGTTTTCACCTGGTTAAATAAAGGCTACAAACAAACAAAAGGAACAGTTCAAAGTCTGTAATCTGTTACAGAAGCAGATGTCTTACATTCACCCAATGTTGGGTTCCAGGCGGTTGTCTGAACCCTGGATGTGACTTTAATACCCAAAGAGATTTCTTTCTTATATAGTGGTGCAGGAATGAGTCTTAGTTAGCATTTTAGCCTCTGGTTCTAGTCTTGAATCAATGGTTTTTATAATGCGTTTTTGGTTAAACAAAAAAAGCCCCCTTGGTTCCGTTGTAATACTTTTCACTGCTCAGACACTACATGTGGAAGACATTTTGAATTGTTGTTAATCTCATACAGTAGATAGTTCTTTATAACAGCAACAATTCCAACATGCATCCTTTTCAGAGTAGTGATGTGTGAGCCTCTGACTGTAAACTAGAAGTAAACAGCTCCATGTCTGCTGGCTGTCACAGCATCAGTCTGCTCTCTGCTCCACTAACATCAACCTCTGACATTTGTGCTCCACAAGAACTGTCTACCTCACACTTTCTGACACCTTTTCTCTTTCTACCCTTCTCCCCCACGTCTCCCCTTCACACACTCTGCCTCCTTGTTTATCCGCAATCAACTGACTGTTCAGCTCACATGTCAGCTTGTCTGGCACATGGCCTACATATTAGCACAGATATGTGTGTGCAGGAACTGACAAAGGTCAGAGTCAGATCCCTGCAGCAGCCAACATGTCCATCACTACTCATAAGTTCTTCCCAAGCGTCCTTCAGCATACATCCAAACCTCCTCACTGAGATTCACTATGGAGGAGCTGCTACAAACCTCAGCTGGAAGTGCATAAAAAAACACAAATAGCCAGAATATGCAAGACAGCATATATTTTATTATTTGTTGGATTCAATGCAATTTGGCGGACACTTTTATCCAAAGCTATTCAAATACAGTACATTTCAATACCAAAGACATAGCTAAACTAGTGAGATTCTGGATTCATAACAGGACCAGACAGATCAGTATTTTGTGGCATTACAAAAATAGACCTGTGTCTATTGGTGTACAGTAAGGGCACACACAAGCATCGAACTGGTATTGCTATTAGACATGCCATTGGCAGCAATTTGGGGTTAAGTACCGAGCCCAAGGACACTTGGGCACGTTTACTGCATGGACTGGGGATCAAACCTCTGAGCCACTGACCCACTGATTGCGGAACGACCATTTACCTCCCAGCCACAGCCACAATTATTCGTCTAACCCTAAACCTTAACAGACACTGCACCTACAGTAAAAACACTCCTAAAGCTTGCTAATAAACATGCTGCATGCCCTCTTCTGCAAACACACACACACACACACACACACACACACACACACACACACACACACACACATACACACATATTGTGAGTATTACGAAGCTATTTTTCGACAAAATATAACCAATAAGCGTAGTTTGCAAAATGTTCAACAAGTTTAATGACTCTGACATTTAATCTAGGAAATGTAGCTGCTTTTCCGACCACAAAGTAGGGTCATGGAGGCTTGATCATGTCTAATAGTTACTATTAGCTCTTTGTGTCGCTTACTGCATAAGAAACAGAGTAAAGAATAAGGACTTCTCATTATCAGGTTCATATCAGTATTTTGTGTATCTCCTGTGACATGTTTCCATGTTCAAAAAGCTCTTAATTTTTCTCATACTGCCTCAGGCAAGATGGGGGGGGGGGGTAGTGTCTGGAAGAGAAACCCCCTCTTGATGCAACACAGGGATTTTAGTCTTTACAGACCATTTACATGCACCAAAACCTATAGAACACACAACATGAAAGGGAATACCCCAAAAAGCATAATAGGGCCCCTTTAAGTCCATGCTGGACACTCATGAGAGAATCACTGGAGCTAACTGTTGCAAATGTTGCTTTGTTATGTTTGTGCCCTGTCTAAGAGGGACATACATCTCTGCATTTAAATGTAGTAACTGCCATAAAGTCTTTCATTTATCACTGGCTATAAAACTGATGGGTAATGCTTTTCATGTGTTGAACTCCTAATGCACAGGTAGTAATCCTGCCACCATCTTTCCTTTCAT
This sequence comes from Notothenia coriiceps, assembly GCF_000735185.1. Classification (NCBI taxonomy): domain Eukaryota; kingdom Metazoa; phylum Chordata; class Actinopteri; order Perciformes; family Nototheniidae; genus Notothenia; species Notothenia coriiceps. The sequence goes on along the minus strand of NW_011343711.1, from coordinate 44,612 downwards.
TCCCCATTTCATCCTCTATATCAGTGGTTCCCAAACTTTTTCTGTCAGGCCCCCCCTTTGGAGAAAAAAAAAAGTCGGGCCCCCCCAACACAAGTCAGGCTCAGTGGTAGCACCAGAGATTTCTTTTGGGGGGTGCTGTGGGGTAGCTTGACGTTTCATAGAGGGTGCTCAAACATTTAGGGTTTCCCATTAATGTACCGGGCGCTACAGTGGAATTTTCTACTGCAATAATCCCCACGCATATACACAGTGTACCCGCGACTGTTACAATGAAGGCTCGATAATCAACAAATGAATAATACAGGACTGTCTCAGAAAATTAGAATATTGTGATAAAGTTCTTTATTTTCTGTAATGCAATTAAAAAAACAACAATGTCATACATTCTGGATTCATTACAAATCAACTGAAATATTGCAAGCCTTTTATTATTTTAATATTGCTGATTATGGCATACAGCTTAAGAAAACTCAAATATCCTATCTAGGCACAC
>NW_011343711.1:35575-42772 GCF_000735185.1 Notothenia coriiceps | reverse complement strand
CCACCACCACCCCCACCCCTACCCCTACCCACTACCCTACTCACAGCCCAAATGCCTCCTTGTTTTCTGTCAGCTGTGAAGGGTGACTGTGTCAGCCCTATTAACAGCAGCAAGATGTGTTTGGTTCCAGCTGAGAATACTGAGCGGTCCACATCAGTAGTCCTGTGCTGTGTGTCCCTGGGGACCGGGCCTATGCACACGGTGTACTGAGGCCACCATCATAGAACTGTAATGATTCAATTACTGCAGCAGAACACCATCACACATTACAGCCATGGAGAAGACTGGACAGGGGAGAAACATATATCATTATATAATTTGTAATGATATTAAACAGAGCTGAACTTTCCCACACATGCAGAGAAGATATCACAAAAAAAGTGAAATCTAAATGTAAAAGTTTGCAAGGCAGAACCACCACCATAGTATAAAAAAAAAATGTTTTGACTGATAAAACTTATAAGAAAAATTGAACAAAAATCAACATAACACAAAAAGAATTACATAAGAAATATAATTCATCTCAATTTGTAAATACAAAATTGCAAATATAAACAAAGACCAGTATGACATGGTAAAAAAAATGGAAATAAAGCCAATCAAAGTCTTATAATTTATGTTGACCAAAAAATAAAATAGTGATCATTATGAACAATTAACTAATTGTTAGTATAGACACTGCTGACAAATTATGACCGTTCTGCATCTGTGATACGCTTAAACTCTGCAATTCTTTTCAGTTGTATTGCTATCTAAGCACGATGACAATAAGTGGACTGGCTGAATGATGTCATAGATGCCACCCTATTGAATTACCACCTGAATGATTGTATTAATTTAAAAAAGCATTCCTGGCTGTGTGGAATTCAGCTGACCAACTACTGGTTTGCTAAATTAAATGAATTGTTCAAGAATTATGTATATTTAGCTAGATAACAAAACATTGAATATGTTCTGTATCTTTTTCACCTGCTTTCTAGGACCAGTAGCAGTAATAAGTGGTGAGGAAGACTCTGCCAGCCCCCTTCATCACGTGAACCATGGGATTATCAGTCACTGTACTCTGGATGGGGGGCCGGACGCCGTGGTGATTGGGATGACCAGGATCCCCGTCATAGAGAACCCTCAGTACTTTAGACATGGACACAACTGCAACAAACCCGCCACCTGTAAGTACTCACATACACACTGTGCGGGGTTGTAATGTGAAGCATGGCTATGGCTTGCTCTCAGGGGGTCATGTCAAATAAATGGGCAGATTTGTTCAAAGGAGTAGATGCCTACGACCAGTGGCGTCGCCATGCCTGGGCATTCGGGGCTTCAGCCCCGGACAATTCTCCCTCAATAATATAATCAGGGGTGCACATAACTGGTACGCAGGTACGCATCCGCAGCAACAATCTGAATTGCATAACGTCACTTGTGTCAATACGCGCCTTTGCGTACCTCAAAACAAAACACATATTTCGTCTACACGTGTTTCTTGTCAACACTCAATGGAGTAAACAACGAGACATGTAAAAAAAAACAAGACATTAAGCAGCTACGTTGCCGTTTCGCTCCCTGCAAAAAATCTTTGGACTTTCTATGACTGATTGAACTGGGTGCTGGGCGAGCCGTGCAGGACATAACCGACGGGCCTGTGAAGCTTTACAGGACGCAGTGGCAGGGCCGCCCCTCCCTGCAGGCAGATCACGCCGACTGCGTGGGGCCTCACCTCGCGTAGGGGACCCCATCTCGCGGAGGGGACCCCATCTCGCGGAGGGAGCCTCAACTGAGCCGCAAATGCCAAAATAGCCAGGAGTTTCTATCTTAATAGACTTTGAGCAAAGACATTTTTGAAAAATAAATTTCAATTCAAAAACATCTATGGTGGACTACGTTGGAACTGTGATCATGTTGCTGTTAAATTTAAAAAGTCAGATGGAACTGCAAACAAGACTTTTATACTCTTCTCCAGAGTGACACGGCTAATGGTATGCAAACCGCTCCAGTGGTCCACTGCTCGTGCTTTTACCTGATAAGTGTCCTTACCACTTTTCAAAACATAGTGACGCCCATGGACTTTGAATTTGGTGTAGATAATCAGGATACATGCTGACACTGATATGGAATGCTCGGTTAATCCCCCCTCATACTGTACTGTATACACTGTCCCTTTGTCCAACAGAAAGCAAAGGTCCCTTTCTCGATTTTGCCTCTGTTCCACTGGCCTCTACATGGCTAGGTTTTTTCTCACAGAGGTTTTTTTTATAGTGTTAGCAACCTGTCATTGATCAAGTGTGAAATTGTGTTGTTAGCAATCCAACACATTATTTCCCACGAGTTGTGGTCATTATGTAGAAGCCTCACATGGTGGCCAAGGTTAGTAACCCTATTACACAACCTTTGTAACATCTCTATCCTGAGGTCTCTGTTACTCCTGACCCCCCCCCCCTGTTCTTTTTATTCCAGTAGTCTTTCCCCCCTCTTTGTGTCTATTGAACACAGATAGTATTCTGCCACAGCAGTGGAGCAAGTCACTTCTTGACTTTACAGCCACATACATCTTCACAAATCCCCTGGGAGACAACACACACACACACACACGCACACGCACACACACACACACACACACACACACACACACACACACACACACACACACTACTGATGTTGTTGCCAATGGCGATGCTAATCCATCACTAGAGTCACCTTGTGTGATTATTACCAGCTATATATTTCTACTGGTGCTGTGTGTGTGTTTGAGTGTGTGTTTCTCCCTGTCATGAGTCTGTAATGATAAAGCCATCATCACCTTTGTGAGCTCATGCTCAACTCAGTAGTACACACACACAGTTGCCTGCTTACTTAATATTTCTTACATGGACTTCTGATCTTGTGTTTTGAGGGAATCACTTTTATATGCTGTTGTATTTTTTATTTTTTAGAGGAAATATGCTCATTGTTCAGGTTCATATTTGTATTTAGTGTCTCTACTGTGACATGTCTCCATACTTTAATGTTCAAAAAGCTCTTTGTTGTTCTCATACTGCCTCTGCTGCAGCACCTCTTTTCACCCTCTGTCTGAAACCAGAGCCCAGTCTGCTCTGATTGGTTAGCTGGCCGGCTCTGTTGTGATTGGTCAACCAATTAGAGGTGTGTTGGAAATGTCCCGCCGCTTAGCCTATCACGTACAATGTGTTGGAGCACTACCCAATAAAAGTGTGAGTGTAACATAGTGTTAGTCATTATGTTACTGAAGTAAACAAAGGAGTCAAAAAAAGCCCTGCAACATCCTATAGTCGTTGCACAATAACTATCTGTCTTACTGCTGCTGTAAAACGTTTTTAAAGGATCTGCAGTAGACTTATTTCTATTTTTGTAATCCCACAAAATACTGATAAATAATAAAAATAATAACTTGAATTTATATAGCGCCTTTCATTAACCCAAGGTCGCTTAACAAGAAACATATAAGGACAAGACATAAAGACATAAAACAGGGGGCAGAAATGGAAGTGTAACATTGCAAGGGGGGGAAAGTGAGTTATTGTTGGAAGGCTTTGTTGAACAGGTCAGTTTTCAGGGTAGAGTTGAAGATGTTCAGAGAAGGGGCGTTATGGATTTCAGCAGGGAGGAATTTCCAGAGGGTGGGGGCAGCGACACTGAAGGCACGGCCCCCGAAAGTGCGGAGGCATGAATGGGGAATGGAGATAAAGCCATTTCAGATGTAGTTAAATCCACACAATATAGGAAAAAAGGTAAACATTTAATCTGACAAAGCCTTACATACACATCAAACTATCAGGCCATTAAATGCAGTATACAGCTGTTCTATTACATAAGGTTTCTTCTTTTGTCATGTAACTTCCATTCATGTGTTTATAATGCATTAGCAAGCACTTGAAGTAAAGATTTGTCAAGTGATGAAAGGTGTTTTGCTCTGCTGCCTCACAGCCTCTGTAGCATGTCTGCTGCTGGAGGATGCCGGTCCCAGAGCTCGTTACAGACCCGCTAATTGCAACCCAGTGGCGGAACGGGCACCTTATACAGCTAACCCTTGTGTGTGTGTGTGTGTGTGTGTGTGTGTGTGTGTGTGTGTGTGTGTGTGTGTGTGTGTGTGTGTGTGTGTGTGTGTGTGTGTGTGTGTGTGTGTGTGTGTGTGTGTGTGTGTGTGTGTGTGTGTGTGTGTGTGTGTGTGTGTGTGTGTGTGTGTGTCTGACTTGTTTGTATGTGGTTGCGTGTGTATTATGTTTGTTTGTTTGTATGTGGTTGTGTGTGTATTATGTATGTTTGTGTGTGTGCAGCCCCCACTGTGATAAAGCCATTGAGCCATGCACAAAGCACTGCCTGCTTCAATGCAGTCCAAATGATACGAGCTAAAGCTGGGTACACTTTATACAGAGTGTTGAAAGTTAAAGGGTCACAGCACTGAAGCTTTAGGAGAGAGCTGCTCGCAGTTTGAGCCTCAGTTCACTTTCATAGGGGCCTGAGGACTGACATAACAACCACCACATACTTTCATTAGACATTAAACTCGTCAATCCTACTTCCTGTACAACAGAAAAACAAAACAAAAGACAGGAAGAACCGGTTATAGAAGTTGAGTGGATTTGTTGCTTCAAAAAAGCAACATTTTGTAAATACAAACATTCGTAAAACGCATTGTTTACAGGGATTGGAGGTCAAAACAATATACACAACCACCACTGAAATATGAATGCTACAATATGCATAAAGATAAATCTACTTGTATGTTATTAGCATTATAATATTAGTGTAGCCTCATCTTTACTGTGCAGAACCGTGCTGCCTTCAAATATTGATTTCTAAATGAAAGTGTAACATTATGAATGATGATTCAAACTATTTGGAACAGCCATAGTTCAAACATTTCTGATTACTCTAAGCGTTAAAAAGTCTGACTCTCAAAATGTATTGACATTTTTTTAATATAATTATGTTTCAGACAAACACGTATAAACACACGCTCCTCTATTAATAGTGCATTCTAGCATCATAAATTACTTCCATAACTCATTTTCATAAAGGTTAACAGTTGACGTTTTGTGTATAGTCTTTGGCAGCAAGAACTCCTTGTGACATCATATATTTAAGGGGTTTAGTGAAGCTACAAAACAGCAGTTTGATACAATTACAAAATAGTTGGTTAAAGAGTGGACACCAATAATCAGCTGATAAGAAGTAGCAAGAATTGTGAGTTAATGATGCATAAAGACTGTCTTTATGGATGAATTAATGCTGGGCTTCATATCTGTCTGCGTCCACAGTCTTTTAACCTCTTTGTCAACACTTTGTATTCGTCAGTTTCCTGTTTCAAAGTGACAATGACGCCAAGCACAATGCGTGGGTTGCCAGAAGCAATTATTGTTTTCATCGTTTTGAAAATGTATGCTGTTTTCATTTCTGGAAATGTCTCTCCATTAATGTGGCTGTTAACTCTCTACGTCTTAAACAGATGCAGTTAACTTGATAGCTAACTAAATAGGAAAACAACCTTCTCATTCTTAATGCTCAGATTGGCTGTTTACATCTGTAACTTTGTGAAAATAGCCATCAATGAGCTCACTAACTATGTATAACATTTAGCTGATTTTATCCAAAGCATCTTATAATAAATGCAACGAGTAAAAAACGAGTAAAAAAACAATTGTAAGTCAAACCATTGTAATCGCTACTGCATTGGCTTCGATTAGGCCAAACATTTAAATCGTACAGATTTCTTTTTTCTTTGGCCAAGGTGCAGTAGAGACAAGTGGGCTTCAGTTCGCAGTGCAACATAGACTTTCTGCTGTCCTGGTATATACTCCATTTGGAGCCAGGGTGGGAGCCTGATACATTACCAGCACGGTGGTCCAGAACAAATTGGAGATGATGGCAGTGATTCAGAGGTGTTGATTCAGAAACGTTCTGAAAAAAGGGCCGAGTCTGGAACAGGTTTGGGAACCTACAAACGTTTGCCATGTACCTACCAAAACGTATCATGGTGTTGGTTGTGATGTTGAATACTTGTGTGGTCTAATCAGTGTTGTGCTAGTTACTGAAAACCAGTAACTAGTTACCATTACTAGTTACTTCATTTCAAAAGTAACTCAGTTACTTTACTGATTACTTACACCCAAAAGTAACGCGTTACTGTGAACAATAACAAATTAGTTACTTAAAAAAAGGGCTCCCATTAATGTCCTTATAGCCTTCATTTCAGTACTGTTATTGCATTGGAGAATAATACAATCTGTTGATCAAGAAATAGCAATAGAAATAGTAGAAATAGCCTGCATGTGTTCTACAACATACCGTGCAATAGAGAACCGCAGTGACGCGTCGTAAAACCCGGAAGTAAACTTCTTTCTGTTCCTTCTTGAAAAACCAATGCAAATTCTCCATAGGATTTTGGAAAATAGCTCGAAATAAGGTCTGTGGTTGACACACATTTAAGAGAGGGATCACGTTTTGTTCAGCCGGATAATCTCCACATGTCAACCCTACTTTTATAATTTCTGAATCATAAATCTAGTCGCCAAAAGCGAAATGCTAACGTTATGCTATAAACGAACTACAAGCCAGTACAGCAGCAGGGTCGCACGACTTCAACGTCACGCCAACTTAAGATCGTTTCAACTGACTTGCACTGAAACTGCACTTTGAACACTTTAAATATATTAACATTTTAAACTGTATACCCCGGTTATCTAGGCCCTTTTTGTTTTGTTTAATGTATACCACGTTTATCTAGGCCCTTTTTGTTTTGTTATATGTATACATGTCACACTGTGGGAAACGATATTTTTGGATGTATAACACATGTAGAATTTTTGACAATAAAGCTGAATTTGACTTTCGCGTGCTTGCATATTTTAACAAAGCTTTTCATTTTAGCCACACTGAATTTAACTAGAAGTCATGGCTGTGTCAAACGGATTATTTATAAGCAACACTGGTGTATTGTTAACTAAAAAACTACCCTAAATTTACACTTATTTATATTGAGATCCAATTGCCATGAGAACGATTAAGTTGATGAGGGTGGCTGGTGATATTTTGGAACCAGGGAGACGATCCGGGACTGTTGGGTTGGCCATTCGTGTGGGAAGTAGATCGACGGTGACAATAGCACAGGACTGAACAAATCACCAGAGCAGGAGACCCCCAGATGTGAGAAGAACCAAGTTAGAAACATTTTGCTATAAAGTC
>NW_011343711.1:34176-35557 GCF_000735185.1 Notothenia coriiceps | reverse complement strand
CATATATGATTTTCTTACCTGGAATTCTGCCTTTTTGAACAGACTTTTTGAGTCCTAGCTATATTGTCTGCAGTTCTAGGGTTAATATGAATCTAATATGATTGTCATCGGTCTAAATTATATTTCAAACTGTGTATGTAATGAAGATCATAGTGTGGGTTGAATCCATTTTCATAACCAGTGTCTTTTAACTGATTTAAATGCGGAAACTGGGCTTATTCATCAGAATTTCGTATGACTTGACTTGACTTGCTTGACCTGAGCAATGACTTGACTTGACTTGCTTGACTCTCACCACAGTGACTTGGGACTTGCTTTATACTTGTAGGTCAAGACTTGAGACTTGCTCATGACTTGCACATGTAGGACTTACTCCCACCTCTGGCTAACAGTGGGCACAACAGCAGTGTGTAATTTAACAATACCAGGTTGAACAGTGTACAACATGCACTGTATTAAGGGAAGTGTTTGAATATAATGGTGATATAGCCCCGCATGTTTTATTAAATAGTCCCGGTTCTCAAGATATATATATATATATATATAAACAACATAAGTAATATCTATGTAAAAAAGAGCTGTTTATTCATCTATCATACAGACCATACATTAAAGCCGTACTTTTGGGTCCTCTCTGTGCGTCATTCAAGCTTGGTGTGTGTGTGTCACAAACACATTTTGTGAGTTCACTGGTAATGGGATTGTTGTTAGCATCTGGTGGAGCTAGCTATGCTAACAGATATCATTTTCAACAAGAGTTCTCGCCTATTGAGTCAGAGTCAGTCAACAAGTGAGAGGGCTCTGCCTCAGATAACGCTATTGCTCAGGTTAGTGATGTAAAATACTCTTTGAGTAGCTAGTTAAAGTTAGCTCAGTTGTTCTCAAACGTTTTCGCATTGCTGTTAAATTTTGGAGTATACAAATGCAATTCAACCTGAAATATGTGAAGTGTTCTGCAAAAGGGAAAAATAAAGGAAAGTAAATCTGACGCTATGAGAAACGCTGATATGGTTTATACAGCATGGATTGGATTACTATTATGACATATGTTGAAGACATAGAATCAGCTTTTAGTTACAGAGGCAGTTATTAATAGAAACATGGCCGCCACATTGACCTGCAGCAGAAAGGTGTTCATTTTACTGAGGATTTAGAGCAGGCATGGGCAAACTAAGGCCCACGAGCCATATACGGCCCGTTGGGATTTTTAATCCGGCCCGCCGAGTATTGGTACAAAATTGTCCAAATTATAGTAAAGACCGCATTCATTTTGCCTTTTTCCTGCAATACCCGGCATTTCAGTTGATCCCACTGGATGGCGCACTCTAGACACAATTGACCTTTGCTGGAGTCTGGTCTATTCTCTCAGCTGGCCCCACTC
>NW_011343711.1:0-34131 GCF_000735185.1 Notothenia coriiceps | reverse complement strand
ATTACAAAACCTCTAATTAATTAGATTAATTTTTTTAATCGAGTCCCGGCCCTAATTTATACATACATTTACAATAATTTCTCATCTTCAATCACCTCTCTTCATTCTCATAGTTTTCCCAAAAAGTGTTTCTGTACATCCTTTAAACTGAATTATGCTTGTGCTTTGTTTTAAATCCTGCTCCAAACCATTCCATAAAATCACCCCACAGATTTTTATACTCATACTTCTCAGAGTTGTTTTGACCTTGAGTTGTTTCAAATGTAGATTTCCTCTCAAAGTATACCCACCCTCTCTGTCCATGAACAGTGTTTTTAATTTCCTAGGAAGTAGATTATGTCTTGCTCTGTACATGATTTGTGCCGTTTTAAATTTAACCAGATCAGTGAACTTCAATATGTGTGACTTCAAAAATAATATATTAGTGTGTTCAAGATATCCAACATTATTGATAACTCTTATAGCCCTTTTTTGTAATGTGCATAACGGCTGTAGGTGGTTTTGTACGTGTTTCCCCAAATCTCCACACAGTAAATCAGATATGGCAATATTAATGAGTTATATAGAGTATACAATGAGTTGTGGTCCAGAATGTGTCTAGCTTTTCCCAATATTGCATTAGTCTTAGTCAGTTTTGCTTTTACATGAGTGATATGAGGTTTCCTGCTGATTTTGTGGTCTCAAACCACACCAAGGAACTTCATTTCATATACTCTTACTATGTTTATGTTATCTAGTATTAATTCCACCTGTGGATTTGTTTTATATTTTCCAAATAACATAATCTTTGTTTTGCTTATATTTAATGATAATTTGTTTGTGTGTTGTGCGTAGTAATCAGCAGCAAACCGCTTCAACACGTGTATTTTGGTGTATTCACGGCATTCATTTTGTTATTCTACACAGTATTGTTGTTTTATAGTTATTAACCCAGTTTGTGTTCTTTGAAATTTAAAAAGATATTGCATTGTGTTTGTTACTTTCGTTGCAGTTGTATGTCTTAAGTGCGATTTGGCTTGGCTTCCTATTTATGGACATGCTTTTATTTTGAAGGAGAGGTAGCGCTGTTGACAGGAAGTTGTTGTTGCTTTGGAAACAACGTGACGGAGATTGGAGAAAAGTAATATCTACATATAAAGACGGAGAAAGTAAACAATAACGTTTATGGTTAAGTGTTAGAACCCCCCGAACAAGCTCTTACGTTGATATTAGAGATTTCAATAAATTCAATTTGAAAAAGAAACGAAAAAAGAAACAAAACGAATAACGAAATTGAAACCCGAATGGTACTCCAACGAACGAATATTCGGATATTCAAATATTCGGGTACAGACCTACTTTGGACCCAACACAGACCCCTGAGGTACTCCACAAGTTGCGTTCATGTCTTCTGATTTATGTTCACCAATTTCAACAAATTGTTGTCTTTTGCTTAAATAATTTCTCACCCAGTCTAATTCCACCCTCTGATGCCATACCGTTCCAGTTTGGTCAGAAAAAACGTTGTGATCTATGGTGTCACATGCTTTTTGTAAGTCTATAAATATTCCCACTGCTTGTTTTTTATCGTCCATGCAGTTTGCTATTTCCTCACTTAATTCCATTAGTGCCATAGATGTTGATCTATCTTTCCTGCATCCATATTGACTGTCGTCCAAAAGCTGATGTGTTTCCATCGAATTGTCAAGTATTTTTGTAAAAAGCTTTTCAAGGATCTTGGACAACTGAGAGAGCAATGAAACCGGTCTGTAATTTGTGTAATGGTGTTTATCCCCAGTTTTATATAATGGTATAACTTTTGCTATTTACTATAATAATATCAATATTATTCCAATCGGTCGAGGATTTGCTTTTACATTTTCGTACAGTATCTATGATTTATTTTTCTTCGACTGGTGTGAGGAAGAAAGAGCTATTGTTTTCATTCCAGAGGTCTTCCCCTTTAGTTGTTTCTACGGTTTTAATTTTTTCTGCCAGATCTAGCCCCACATTTACAAATAATTCATTAAAACCATTAACCACATCTTCTGTATTATTAATAATATTATTTAACAATAATAATAATAATAATAATAATAACGTTTTGCTCCATTTCAAATGACACTATTTAATACTTTCCATAAACCTTTCATATTATTTTATTATAGTATTCTTTTTTACATATCCTCAGAGTATGGGTTAATTTATTCTTTTCTGCTTCTGAAGTTCTATATTTTATGAATTGTCTATATAGTGTATCGTTCTTTTTGCAGGCATTGTTGAGGCCATTAGTGATCCATGCACTGTGAGTTTGTTTGTGTCTCTCTCTGCATTGTTTCACAGGACACTTTTTGTCATAAAGTGATTTAAAAATGTTTAGAAATTCATCATAGGCCTTGTCAATATCGTCTCTCTCATATACTCATCTCTTTCGACTCCACTTCGAGCGATAGAATTACTAACAAAGAACTGCTAACAGAGCACTTATATACTAATAAAGGACTGGCTTATCTAAAGCCAGGTGAGTAGCACTTGAAATGTTTGGCTCTATGAAACCTAATGTACTTATATGATTCTGTTTTCTTCAAGGTTGTATTTTCCTGGTCGAATGTACTTATTGTAAGTCGCTTTGGATAAAAGTGTCAACTAAATGCAATGTAATGTAATAACTACCCTCCAATTCTGATTTAGTAAGTCATTCTTAAATGCAATTATGTTATCTTCAGTTCTCAATCTTTTGTATTTGAAATGGCTGGCGACTTTAGGTTTCTTAGAACTGCAGTGATAGATAGATAGATAGATATATAGATATATATATATATATATAGATAGAGTGAGAGATAGATAGATAGAGAGAGATAGATGGATATATAGATAGATATAGATAGATAGAGAGAGAGATAGAGAGACACTTTGCACATAACTCACGTTAGCGATATGTTATACTTCATGCTATCTGCACGAAGATATCATATGAAAGCTGAGAGTCCAAAGATTCTATTGGTATAAGTTTCACCACTGTGCGATCAAAACTCTCTCTTAAACCTGTGTTCTAGTATGATAAATAAAAGAACATTGTACCTTGAAAATCAATGCATTCTAATAGCGGGTACATTTTACCTGTTGGCGGTTTTAGGTATACAGCGACCCCTGGTGGTTCTAGTGTTAAACAAACAAATTTAAGTTACAAGTTCTTTGAAAAACACTAGCTCGTGGCTGCAAATCGATAGCAGATGCAACCTGTGACATTTCATAATGAGTTTACAAATTTAAAACTGACTCCTCAATATTGATAATAATGATCGATGAAATACCCAATACAGCCTACTGAGTCACTTCCTGTGGATTCTGTAATTTTAAGGATTTGTACTTTAATCACACATGACGATGGTGAGGATATGAGAGGAAAGTCTTATCTAACGGTGTGTAGATCAGACAGCGGATGAATCATTATTCATCTGCTCTCGCCCGTTCCCCGACTGCTGTGAAATCAGAGAGCAGCTTGACTAATTTAGTCAAATATGTGCTTCCTAATCAAGACTCACATAATGGATGACCTCCAGTGTGTCGCTGACTAATCGTCCTTCCTGTACGCCCCCCCCCCCTCCTCCCCTCCTTCCTCCACTGACAGCCTGATTCACCTCTTCCTCTTGGCTGCCATGCTTCACCCATTCTTCCATCGTGATTTTTGTCAATATTCCATAAGCACTGATACAACTTTATTAGAATCTCAAGTTGGTGATTATTACCATGTGTAACTCAGTGAATGGAAAATCATTACATTCACTATCTTGTAAGATACAGTTAAATTGTGGAAGGAAGGAGGATATAACTGGCGTATGGCCCCAGTTTAGATCCTGTAGTCCTTTGAGACATTACCCATTTAGCTTTTAACAGGCTGTTAATGTGTCTAAACTATGTCTCCTCGTCAATTTGCTTTGTGACCTTTGGCTACTTGTGTACAATTAGCATCATACTTCAATACACATGTATGACATGAAATATGATATATTTTTTATAAATATAATATATCTCTTGTCCTTGGGCGGAATCTGAGTCGGGTTTATTGCCAAGTAGGTTTACTCACTCAAAGTTCATAATATTTCAACTTTGACCTCATTACCGCTTATCTCTAGTTGCACAGCCAATCAGATGACAGCTGTATGTATGTAAAGAAACCAAACTAAACTGTCTGTTTTCAGCGCAAGGCTTTGCGCAAAAACCTCTAGGTGAGCAAAGACCACATTGAGTATTGTGCGAATGCAGCATTATTGTTTCACTCATTCTATCATATTATCCACAAGTACATTCACTGCTTCCAGGTTTTAAAAGTTTAATTCAACAATTAACTGAATCTTTTTTTTTTTTTTTACTATTATTCAGAAATAACAAAAAAGGTGGTGGTTGTCTACCATTTGCAAGGTCAGTGCTTCCATCTCCAGTTATTGCGGTCCATCTCTCGTTATGTCCTTGTAAATATACTTAACCCCAAATTACCTGCAATGGCATGGCCAAAGGTGTGTGAATGGTGACTTGTGTATGTAAAAGCACTTAGAGGGGTCGTAAATGCTGGAAAATCCCTATATAAATGCAGTCCATTTGCCATTTAGGTCAAGCAGTAAAACCAAGTCCAATGTTCAAAACTGAGCTGCTACAAGGGTAGAGAATGCATCTTTAGTTTTTTTTGACATTTTTACTGTTTGAAGCCCCGATTGGGAACAGTCAAAGGCTTGCAGGACAAAGGTTAGCACTCTGTTTGACCCTGAAGTCCTGGATGATCAATCTGCTCAGTATGAGCTGCACACAGAGTTCCCAGAGTTCCGTTTGACTGCAGGCAAACAGTCTGTACATGGAGGAGAACCTCCGAAGGAAAATGATATCTTCCGTCAGTTTGGCTGCCTGAGCCTGGATTGGAGACAGGGGCTGCATGTTAATCAGCTCCAGTGCCTGTTCAGAATGTGGGATTCTACTTTCTAAGACATGAACGGAATTAGACTGTCTATAAAAACAGGAAAAATAAGTTATGTCAGCGACATTTCTCAAGGAGAATGCACATGAGCAGTATAAACAAGGGAACCAGTTCACTGCTGATACAAGAGCTTGAATCAAATTAAAATTCAGTCAGCCTTTCCTGCTGCTGTCTACCAGCTGCCCTGCTGAGATGTTGGAGCCATTAAAAAGAAACCCGTCCACTGAAGCTACTTAGGAGGATGGGACTCAACGGAGGCTTTGACATTTAATGCCAAAAACAAATTATTTCCCACCCTGCCAATTACAGTGCTGAAAGAGTTTTCTGAAAATCCCTATGAGCTGCTGTTGCCGTTTTCTATGAAGACAAACCTCTTCTACACAGACAGAAGAATGTTTTATTACCCCCTGCCTTGCTTGGACCGCAACCATTTATGACCTTGATCTTTATTTTGACCGGACTATATCTGTGGAACTTTGTGACTGCATCTTGAATGGTTGTGACACTAGTGATGTGACAGACTTTCTAACGCCTTTCTACTCACTGACAACTCAAATAGCTTCACATGTGAACATTTATTATTTCACACACACATCCCTACACTGATGGCAAGCCTTCAATACAAGATGCCAATTTACTGATCATCTAAAGGTCATTAACATACAATCATGAGCACTTTGGTCATAATCTTTCCTAAGAACATAAATTTAAGGCCAACTAGAGGAGCCGGGGAATGACCCACCAATCGTCTACCTACTATGCCGTGGCCACCATAAACAGTCCATGTGAATAGCAATAAATTAGAATGCAGAGGGCCATCGAAGATTATCGGCGGCTCACTGCCCTCTCCGGAGGACTTATTCAGCTACCCTGCCTCAGCAGGCAAAATAATAAAAGACCCATCCCATACTGGACGCCATCGGTTTGATCTTCTGCCCTCAGGTCCGTTAAATGACGAACCAATAGACATACAAAACAGCTTTTGCCCTAGAGCCATATGTGAACTGGATACTGTCAAACACTGAACAGCACTGTTTACACATACTATCAGCACTACAATACATTCAGTTAAAGACACATTTAAGATTCATTTTTGATTTATATCTCTATTTATTGGCTGATTCAACCAAGAATTCAAAATCTCACCGTCTGTCATGACACATCAAATATTGTATCTTTTAGATGTATCGTTTTCTATTCTCGTTTGATGTGTAAATGCAGTGTCATGTTGCTATTTTAATTTGTTTTATTTGTTGCAATGACCATAAAGGAATTCGATTGTATTTTATTCTATTCTATCTTGGAATCGGCCATAGTGTGATGGCGATGTAGCATTTTGTGAGCAAAAAAACCCCACTGTCAACAGACTACTTTTGAAACTTGGGACACTCAATATCACACACATTACAAATGAAATTTGTTTTTGTTTTTTACTAGGAAGACATTTTTGATGATGGTAACACAAATGACCCTAGCACCAAACTGTTTGCTGTCTTCGCCCGCAGTTTGATACTGGCACATTCATTTGGTACTGCACACCTGATTTCAAAACATCTAGAGTCCTGGTTAAGCGTTGTGTTTAATTTGAGTGTTTTGCATGAAAACAAAGATATTCTTCTTACCCTGTAATAATCTGTGCTGTAGATGTCTCTGGACATGCCAAAGTCTCCTATTTTGACCAGAAGGCCATTCCCCACCAAGCAGTTCCTTGTTGCCAGATCACGGTGCACAAAGTGTTGAGACGCCAAGTAGATCATCCCAGCTGCAATCTCACTGGCTATGTGAAGCATCTGCGACAGACCCAGCTCCCCATTGGTCTGCAGAGGCTGTCCGTCCACCAGGATCAAGGCGTCTGGCCCGTGGGCTCTGAGGGAGAAGGTAGAGAGTGAGCGCAGGAAATACTTTAGATCAGAGAAGGTATGAGACATAATCAGGAAGTCTAAGGTAGCTTAACAGTTTTGTTTTTAAACGGTGATATGGTTGGTTTTGTTGCCCATTACCTCTAGATTGGGTATATTGCAAATGACTGCTGACAACTTTCAAAAACACACAACCAATTTGATTTGCTTCCTTTTAGCAGCCATTGTTTAAATATTACTTTTCATAATATATTGCATTTTAATTTTTGCAATTTTTAAAATACTTACCGTATACTTAAGTTCTTACAGTTCTTATTATACATCCATGGTTACAGTGCATGTATAAAGAGAACTGGATACAGTGTTGGAGGCGGGGCTCATTTATTCCAATGAAAGTTGCTCAGTGGTGCATGAAGCCAAAATGGCCATATTGTGAGGTTTATTTTTTACAGTTAGAAGATCTTATTGATTTAAATATAGGCTATTCAAGTGTTGGTACTGGGTAGTTGATTTAGCTAAAAACCCAAAAATACATGCTGGTTCACAGACGTCTCTTTCCGTAAGAAAGTCAACATAAGTTGTAGTACCTCTACAAAAATGTGCTTCAATGTCCGCCGCACTTCCATGTTGGCTTGGTACAGTGACTGAGGATGGACAGGCAGTGAGCTCAGAAGACGTATGTGTGTGTGTGTGTGTGTGTGTGTGTGTGTGTGTGTGTGTGTGTGTGTGTGTGTGTGTGTGTGTGTGTGTCTGAGGGAGCATGGCGGTTTTGGAGGGCAACGGTTGCTGGCTAATTTAGCAGTATGTCCTGGAAGAATGGTTGCCAGCACTTTAATGGAAACACAATTACTGAGCTGAAGTAAGCATCCGAGGGACAGAGGGACTCACTAAAACAGTGGAACAGGTAGACTTTGCTTCCAGGCTGCGGACTAAGTACCAATGTTCTATTCTGCAGGGCAAAGCGTCCTGGGAGCAAATAGCATCTAATCACAGCGGACATAATGCAGCTCATTAGCTTACCAACCGCAATTTACCACTCGGGCATTTAGCCTGTGCTCTCATCCAGAGCAGCTTGCAGGCAATGAGCAGGTAAGTCTGCAGAGTCAGATCTTTTTCTGTTAATAAATAACTAAGGTTAACCCCAGGACCAAAATACATTCTCATCTAATGGCTCCCAAATGAACAGCTCATGTATTGTAAAGAAGCTGTATTTACCCAGTGCATTCACTATTGGGGCACTTGATTACAGAGAGTTATTTATTATTTATAACATAGCAATAAAGTCATGCTTTCAATAACGGTCCACTGATGTTTCAATCTTGTAGGACATCTCTGACAGATGCACAGCTCCAGAATATCAACAAAAACTCCTGAATTAAACACTCAACCTCTCAACAATATCTTATATACTTTATTGTATATTAAATATGCAAGGATATGGACACTTGATTAGAATATGTTTTTTCTTCTATTTCTCCCACACAGTCCCCCTCTCCAGAAAGTCCTCCATTGGACTCCTTTGTTTACATAATGACATCACTAAGTACTGGTACTGGAGGATTGCCCAATCAATTTTGGAGGATTTAAGTCCACAGGCAATGTTTATTTCCAGAATTTTAAGTGTTTAATTCTCATTAGGATGCGTTTGTGGTGTAGACTGGGGTGAATATTTGCTATGCATTATTTGTGTTGTATGGAATTATAGCAATGGACTAAACTGTTGAAGGAAACAATTACTTTGAACCCAAGGATGCCACCAGTTCTCTGAACACCTACTGATTTGCAATAAAACAAGACATTAGTATCCGTCTATTTCCTTTGTCTCAGCCATCAATCCCCAGGTGATAGCTAAAGCAGATCATTTGTACCTAAAGCTAATAGCATGTTACATAATGCTCTGGGTGGAAAAGTTTCCAGTCTGTCAACTCGCTTATTCATCACTCACACTTGCAGGAAGGCAAACTGACTCTGGGAGCAATATTTGATGGTGGATCAGAATCAGTCATTTGTATTTAGAACTTCATGACAGGCAGACCCCCAAATCATTTTTCATAAACAGCCTGGCAGTAGTCTGCAGGGTAGTAAGAAGTACTTATCAAGCAGGCGGTTGTAGTCTGGTGACAAGGTTTAGAAAGAAAGCATCAACCTGCAGTGGTTCACTGAGACAGGCCCATCCATCACTCTGTGTCTACAAGCTGTGCCTCATGTTGACCTCTGCACACCTTTTAGACTTCTTTGTTGAATGAGGGAAAGTTTGGTCACTGTTTAGAAGTAACAAAGTTCAAAATTGTCACAATCAAGCAAACAGAGGCCCGGTCAGAATGTCAGAACAGGTTAGTCAGACGTGTGCTCTAACACACAGATGTTTAAAGAGCTTGTGGCATGCTTCCCCAAACTTCCTTTAAGTGTTAAGACAATAAGAGCGGCACTTTATTTGTTTTTTAGCTTGGCTCTGGCAATGCTGTTAGTTTATTTACCTCACCTTGTACCAACACCCCTCCACTTATCATCCAATACTGATTTAAACACTCCATACTTTTGAGCAATAATTTATTTTCTTTAATAAATTGGCACTTTTTGGAGTATATCCCGTTTATCTCCCTTTTTTTGTCATGTCTCATGAGCCGGGTCATCATTTATGCACTGTATTAAGGTTGATACAACAATGTACTTTTCACTCCACTAGATTGATCTGTAGTTACTAATTACTTTGTAGATTAAGAATCTTTAGTTATGATACACTGTTAAAAATAAGG
The DNA here is from genome assembly GCF_000735185.1 of Notothenia coriiceps. NCBI lineage: Eukaryota > Metazoa > Chordata > Actinopteri > Perciformes > Nototheniidae > Notothenia > Notothenia coriiceps. Next base: position 24,568 of record NW_011343711.1, on the reverse strand, counting down.
TGTTATTAGATTTTCACTCCAGCATGCAAATGCACCACCATGAAGGATTAGGAAATTGCAGCAGTACTTTGAGTATTTTCAAACTAACATTTAGTGATTTTGCTAATTTATTTTCATACCAACAGCCCCTGGAAGGAAGGAAACATGCATTTGAAGCTTTTAGTGCAGCTTGCTTAAATTGCATAATTGGCAGGAGCTGAATTTGTGATTGTTTAAAACCACTGGGAGTGTCCTTAAGGCCTTTAATACCAATGTGTTGCATGAGATCTTTTAATATGAGTAATAATAAAAATGACGCATTACACGGCTTAGTTGAATACTTGAATATTCATGCTGTCGACAACGAACATTAATTTTCATCCATCAGTAAATAACATGGAATACGTTTTAAATATTCACTGTGATATTTGTCGAGAGCTTGAAACTTTGGATTCATGATGGCTGAACTGTCCCCAGTGAAGAAAAGTAAAACAGTGCAGGAGAAGGAAAGAGGTTAAACGAAAATTCAGCATGAGAAACAGGAAGTATATAAGCAAACACAAAAAGGAACAGCAGAAGAAGACAGACAGGAAGTAAACACTAAAAGGAACAGCAGAAGAAGACAGACAGGAAGTAAGCACTAAAGGGAACAGCAGAAGAAGACAGACAGGAAGTAAACACCAAAATGAACACGGGCCGTTTCTCAATGTCGAGTATACCTGCTGCAGAGCCACTATTTCAAGAATACTACGTCATCGGGTGGTGCCGAATGCTGGGCATTTATCATGCATTTCAACAGTCCTTCGGCGACACTCGATGACGTAGTAAACTTGAAATAGTGGCTCTGCAGCAGGTTTACCGACATTGAGAAACGGCCACGGCATGGGCTCTGCAGTGTTTAAGGACATGTTAATGGGAAACAAAATGTAAACAGACTTGGACATTTACAGAAAACCTCCATCAGTGCTGCTGTAATTTTAAGTTACAATGCTGTCGTTGCCATTCTAGCCTCTGGTACCCAGTGGAACAAATGATCTTTTCCTTGCGGAATGAATGCAACCAATCATTTCAAAATCAATAAAATATTTTGTATTCAATATTTTGAATTAAGTTGTTGGTTTATTTATTGGGTAGCTGTGTTATAAGCGGCTGCAGATTATCCCCTTACCTAATGCTCACAATGCTGGACAAATCTAGGTTTCAACATTAGAGATGGAACCTTTATGCCCAGATAAAAGGAATACTAATCCTTTAGGATAGTTGTACTCTTAGCAAGCGTTCTCTGTCATAGTGTTACTTCCCAGCATACCTTCTCCACCACCTGTCGCCTGTCTGAACTCACCTGAGGAACTTGTTGAGATCTCCGTGCTTCATGTACTCAAACACCATGATGAGAGGGTCTCCGTCCACACACACTCCGTAGAACTTCACGATGTGCTCGTGCTGGAGGTTGGTCAGCAGCTCGGCCTCACGCTGGAAATCCTTCCTGGCTGCAAGAGTGGGGTCCTTCAGAGTCTGGGGGAAAAGAGAGGGCATGTTACGGTGGATCCCTTCCTTTCTTTATCACTCCTTCAGTTATATTACAAATCGCTCACTTTTACATCAACATCTGCAGTGAAGCATGATATAACTTGTACAAAATTGTAGCAGTAAAACCTGCAATTTAGTGACAGTCAGATGGAACAAAATGAAGGGAAGAGAAAAGCAACCTTTAGAAAGGAGAGTTGAAAGTGATATATCAATGAATTTTTCAAAGAGAGCGAAAACATACGATAATGTTGTTTTGATGTTTCTATTTTATGTCTTTATGCCTGGAAAACATCCCACTTTTTAATTAAAAGGCCAATATTACAACCAGGAATGGCCAAAAAGAGAGAAAGATGATTTACGCTTAAGATGTTATTCCTACTCTTGATTTATTTATATGGTTACCAAGGTTTGATTCGTTTTTGAGAAAAACGTAATTGTTTTTTTTTCTGAATAGTGATCGGATAGGTCACTCAGGTTAAGCTACCGTTGTAGCTGCTCCGTCCATACTCAAAAAACTTTTATTGAATCACTATCCGAGATTCCAGACTCATGATCACTCTCACTTCGACAATCTGCTTGGTTTTTCTTCATCACCTTTTTAATTTCTCCACTCAGCCCCATCACACTTTGACCTAACTTTATTAACAGACAAACACATCTCAGCCCTTTCTCTAACAACACAGTGTGCTTAACTTTCTTTACAAATCACAAAAAGGTTCTTCGGGGACTGAGTCAAACAAAGGTCAAACAATCTGACTGAGGAGAGCAGGCACCGTATTCTTCTTCAGTGAATGGCACTAAGATTACTGTTGATAGCTTTAACCTGTTAAGCCCCGAGCCTGTTTTTCATCTTTTATCCTGAGTTCTGTGCCAAAGTGCGTTAGCATTTTTCGCTCAGGGGTCATTTAGATGCTTCTTATGAGACTTGTGTTTTGTTTTGGTAAAAATGGTTTATATCGTCAGTTAGCTGAGATTATTCCCGTTAATCTGGTATAACACATTAATAGGTTCGTAAATATTAAGATCCACTGAGACACAATGTCGTGAAAAAAAGTACCCGCCAACGGGGACCTTGGGGCTTAACAGGTTAATAGCAGTACTGTTGCCATGGTTACCTTGTTGTTCACCTCCTTCACTTATCTTCTTTTTTCCCCTCACGGCTCTTGCTTTCCTTCATCTCAGTTGTTGTTAACTCTGGGAGGTCATACACTGAGCTGCTGTCTGTTATAGTGTCATTTAACATTGGTAATGCTAACAAAGTTCCTGGAATTGAACCAACCTTCATTACAACCTTCATTACAATGTTGCTTCCCTCTAATGGCAACATTTGAGTCGAGAGAAAACAGTGAAATATAAAAGAGGCTTGGGCAAAAGAATGAGGCAGACAAATAGTTATTTAAAATAACTTTTTCTGATGTGTAAACAGGCAACCGTCATGAGGACATTTTTTATTTGAACAAGATATGTCCTTTAGATCCCACATTAAACACATTTCCTGTATTATGTTATATAGGTTTTTATGCATGTAAATGGTCTGCAAAGGCTAAAATCACTATGTAACAGAGGTGGGACCAGGTCATTGTTTTGCAAGTCCGATTCAAGTCTCAAGTCTTTGCGCTCAAGTCCAAGTCAAGTCTCAAGTCAGGATGGGCAAGTTCAAGTCAAGTCCAAGACCTAAACTTGCTCTCCTAGCGGCATCTCGCGATCAACGTGTTGGAGACCCTGAATTACAGTATCAAGTCACCTCAAGTCAGAAGGCTCAAATCCAAGTCAAGTCCTGAGTCATTGGTGTTCAAGTCCAAGTCGAGTCGCAAGTGTTTTGTGATTTTGTCAAGTCAAGTCAAGTCTCAAGTCATCAAATTGGTGACTCGAGTCTGACTCGAGTCCAAGTCATGTGACTCGAGTCCACACCTCTGGTGTTAAGCACATCAGGCTGGCAGCTGTATGGGCATTGCACTATGGTAGTTGTTATTTGCACATTGTTAATCATAGGCAATGCATCCTTAAATTGTTTAACTGTAAGGTGTTATACAATTGTAATGTAGCCTACTCTGGAGAGTTTTTTAAGGTAAAAAACAGATTTTAAAAAATAGAAGTGATTTTAATAAATATAAGTGCACATTTAGCATACCTGCAGATTTTAATAAATAGAAGTGATTTTAATAAATAGAAGTGCACATTTAGCATACCTGCAGCTTGATGTGTAGAAAGTTGACCTGTGGCTTCTGGAAGATTTTGGCCATGCGTGTGAGATGGGGCAAAACATCAGCCTGAAGGTAAACCGCTGCCACAAATCTGTACATAGCACAGAATGTGTAGATTCCCTTTGCCCCTGGACATCTCCTCACTTCTGCTTCCCCTGCCAAGGCTCCAATGACTGCACTCAGGTTCCTCTGTAGGGTCTCGATGGCCTTGTGCTGAGAGAGCCAGCGTGTGTCCTTCACTTCCTGGAAATATTGCAATTTGAGACATAATTAGTTATGAATAGAAGGACAATAACTACTGTGGTATCAGATTACTGTACATTATTAAACACAAGGATTAGTTATGAATAGACAGAAGATAACTACAATGGTATCAAATTACTATTACCTTCATTTTCAAGTCGGATGGAGATCTTGAAGGTGGTCTCTGAAAGTGGCCATGTACCTGACATCATTCGATGAGTCCTTGCAGACAAGGGCCAATCTGTGAGCAGCACAAGCCACAGCCACAATCTTGGAGAAGCTGTCTGCAAGTTGCTTCGCAACCCCATTCAAACGCCCTGAATTTAAATAAAATGATTTAGTGACAAACATGGGATACAACAAACAACATAATCTCACATGGGAATAAGATAATTACAAAGAATAAGCAAGTATTTAGTAGTCACAGTTCAGGACCCAGGATTAATGGGATTCTGACATCTAACCAAATAAATGTTCCCATACCGGACATGCAGATCAAGTTGCCTGATAATTGACACATCTGTGCTCTCATCGGCTTTCCAGGCTAATTGCCTGCGATGATTTCATCTCGATGAGAATGGGGCTCCTCAACGACTTGTGCTAGGATCTCAAGCATCTCGTCGATGATACGATGAAGANCTAAGTCCACGTCTGAAAAAATAACCAGCTCACTGGATTGCACTCGACTGTCTGTAGTACCTTTTGCAGCCCCTTATCTTCTACCACTCCAAGTGGTCTACAGTCGAGTGCAATCCAGTGAGCTGGTTATTTTTTCAGACGTGGACTTAGTTATCTTGGCCCTGAAACCAGTCATCTGGTTGAGTGTGGGTCATACTTGTCAACCCTCCCGATTTTCGCGGGAGACTCCCGATTTCATTGGCCTCTCCCGGTTTCCTCCCGGGGTCATATTTCTCCCGATTTCTGACAAAATCAGATTTACACACAACTGTTTCCACTCGGACTTTAATACATCTACACCATTGTTTGGTTTCCATGGTAACACGTCTCTTTAGTAGCGCGCGCAACTCAAAAGTCTGAGAGGGTGAGGCAGATATTCACAGAAAACAGAACAAGAATCGACAACTACTCTACTCTCTGCTCACTCCTTTCCTGTAAAATACAGGTCCAGCCCACACATATGCTCCAGCAAGGACGGTGCTACAGGCCGCAAGGCAGTGCACTTACAACTACAATAAGCATGTTAATGTTAATCTAACAGCTCCGGCGATCCACTAGCACCCCCCCCTAATTTTGCATTTTGAAATGCTCCCGATTTCTTTGTTGAATATATAAATATTATCAAGAATGTGGATAAATACTATATTTTAACATTACGGTATTCTGTTTTTCACATTTTTTTTTATTTTTTTTTTTAAATCTGTTTGAAATAAAGATTAAAAAGAAAATCTCTATCTATAAGGAACCGCAGTAGACAAAAGGCGTTGCTATAGCAACACGTCATGTTTATGTGTACGCGCGAGATCAATAGCGTGAAAGCACTGCATTTTATATTACCCGCTGGTGCTGATGGGTATATATGGCCATTTTTTTGGCCATTTTTTCAATCTGACTTCATATTGACAATTTTTAACAAAATAACACACTGTCAGGAAAAGTCAAAGACTGGGAGACTTGAATATTTTTATTAATAATAATAATACATTACATTTATAAAGCGCTTTTCCTATTGAAACAAAGTTACATACAATCAGGAAACAGCTGCGGGTAAAATGTACCCGTTGGCGGTTCTAGTGTTAAAAGAAGGTCATTTGTATGTCGGCTGTTCAAATCTAGGCTAAATAACATTTACCATATCATGATCCTAGTTTTCTGTTTCCTGTTTTAATTTGAAAAGTATTCTCTCCCTGTGTCATATCTGTTTTACTTCCTGTCTTTGTGTGTTTTCCCGCCATTTTTTATTGTTTTGTCCTGGCCTTAATAGTTTCACCCAGCGATAACCTGACTTCCTTTACACCTGCACTTTATGCCCTCATTTGTTCAGATTCTATTTAAGTCCTGGATTTCTGTTTAGTCATTGTTGCAGCATTTAATATCTTTTAACGTGAAATTCTGTTTTGTCTTTTCCTGGTAAACCTTACATTTGAAGTATTTTCTGTCAAATATTCCTGTTGCCTGCATTCTCCTCCAATGACAGAACATGAGAAAAACCATTACTGACATGTTTCATGAACCTAGATTTGATTCTGCTATTGTTGATGTAAACCTAAACTTGATCATCGCTTAATCCTGCATGTGAAAATAAGCCTCTATGGCTAAATCCGGCACATTTAGATGACGCGGTAAGTGCTAAGTCCCTACTTTATTAATAATAAATAATAAATGCAAAATAATGTTATCATTCGTGAGATTGAAACTCCATTGTGGATTATTCTGTGTGTGGTGAACTTTCTAGTCAAATAAAATCTTGTTTCCTTACTAGTGTGTTGGCAGTCTGACAACATTGCAAGACTTTTGGCTTTGTTATTACTTTGAATCTTACTGTATACATGCTTTCCTTCTAGAAAATGCAATACAATGGTTCTGGTGCATTTTTAACTGGTAATATAACAGTCTCAATGTTATACTGTTGCCTCTGTTACGCCTTTAACCTAAAATAAGAAACGTTAAAGGTCCCATGTCATGGCCATTTCTACTGATCATAATTCCATTGTTGAGGTCTACTAAAATAGATTTATATTGTTCAATTTTCCAAACTCACATTGGTTTCTCATACAGCATCTCTGTATAGTATGTGTATTCACTCTCTGTCCTAACAGGCTTGTTAGAGCTCCTTCCCCCCCCCCCTCCCTATGAGCCCAGTGTTCTCTGATTGGTCAGCTCGCCCACTCTGTTCTGATGAGTCCACCACCGTTACAGCGGAACATCAGTGATTATGTGTTACAATGGCGTTAGCAACAAGAAAATGACACCAACAATGACAAACAGATGAGAATGCTGCTTGGGGTCTGGGTGCCGTGTTGGTGGGACGTTGCGGGGCTCGCTGCTGGAGTGGACAGTGTGAGCTGGCTTGCTGGTGTCGTTTCCTGGTTTCCTGGTTGCTGCAGGGGTTCTGCGAGACAGCGAGACACAGCGAAGCCCAGCCTGAACCCAGCCCGAGCAAATACACACACCTGCAGCCTGGCTGTAAGTCTGCGTGTGTGCTCAGAAAGAGCCTAGGCCGAGCCCCGCCGCGTCTCGACGCCTAAGGCTGAGTTCAGGCTGAGAAATCCGCGGATCTGCAGCTGAGAAAAGATTGAGTGTGTTTGTGTGTGAGGAAGTCAGCGGATTGGTCCATTTGGAACAATCCGCGGAGACGTTACGTCACTATACCCAATACGTCACTGTACTTACTACACTATAAGAAGAAAACAATTGAAAAAGAAAAACCTCAAACGAGGTCTTTGTCTTTTCTGTGTTAGAGTTTTTCTCGATACGGGGTGTACTTTGAGGGTTTGTGACTCTGCAGACCGTTAACATGAATAAAAAGCTACATAACACACAAGGGGACGGTTAATAACCGGAAAAGCATGACATGGGCCCTTTAAAGTTCCGTTCTGGGGGTCATGTTGGTTTGGAGTTGGTGCAAAATGCAAACCAAGATATCTATCCCTTCCTTTACCCATTTTTTTGTAGATCAATGTCAAGGCCACACACTGGCCAAAGATAATCATTTATAATCATACTACTGTATTTTTTCTTATATACCTTGGACCAAGAGATTTTAAGATTTGAAACTGTGTAACGTGAAGTCCAAATTTAGATTATAAATCCCATGTTCTGTCCCATAAACTCAATGTGAAAGAATAATGTTGTATGAGCGAGTTCCTGCATGGGAATGTGAGGAATGTGAATGTGTCAATTATCGAAAGTGTCAATGCTGGGAAAAGGCGTGTACAATATTCATAGACATTTCCAGATTCATCTTTGAAACCTTTTTCTCTTATATGTGTTGATATGTGTTCAGGTGGGAGGGCACACCATGCTGCCGATCCGCTGGATGCCTCCAGAGAGCATCATGTACAGGAAGTTCACCACAGAGAGTGACGTGTGGAGCTTCGGGGTGATCCTGTGGGAGATCTTTACATATGGCAAACAGCCATGGTTCCAGCTCGCCAATAATGAGGTATACTATCCACTTCTCATGTTTAAAGTTATGGTAGTCTGTACTAATTAACTTACGACTTGTATTACCTACCAATAGGGACCAGATCAAGGGAAAGTAGAGTTTGCAGATTTGGCCATCATTCCTACAATTTAGATTAATATTTGACTGTGTGAGGAAGCGTAACTGCTTGATATAATTATATTTTTAGTTTATTTGTCGTACGAAACCTGCAATCTGCTTTTACTGAAAATTAAAGTTTAATTTGATATAACAGAATTGACCCGCTTTGGAGATACATTTGACAGCAATCAATTCATTTCCTGTAGTCACTTCATCAAGGCTTCTATAGTCTGTGATCAGTGTACAGTGGCGTAATGAAAGATGTATTTAAGAGGAATCTAAAAACTTTAAAATAAACGTACATGAATGGAGAAAAATGAGAAGGTGGACAGATGACAGTTAATGATGAAGTTGTCAATACGAATTAAAATTAAACCGTCGGTTATCTCCCAAGTACTGAAGGTGTTTTAAGAACCATACTGGGAGATTCTACTCATACCTCACATTTCTTTAAGAGTGGTGAGTGAGTGTAGGGAGAGTCCTGTCCTTTTAGTGAGAAGGCCCATTTTGTAGGACCAGACAGGAAGCCAGCTCAGCAGCTGCTGTTGGTATTGAGTGAGTTTGTATTGATGAACAGACCTTAATCCCTGCTGATTCACTTAATATGTTTGTGCTCTTGGGAAATATAAAGAGAATTGTGACGTTCGAGTAATGCAGAAATCAGAAAGAGATCATTTCGATAAACAGTCACACAAACACCATATGTGACCTGCTCTATCGAAATCAGTCGCATTGACCAGAAGACACATTTTGAGTTGTATACACTGCTGGGAAGAGGATATTCCTAGCTTTCTAATGATATCAGGATTGTTTTTGTACTCCAAATATTAAGCGAAATATGTCACATTATATAATGACTGTCACCGAGTCATCATTTTGAGAAAAAGGCCTTCAAAGTTTTCTCTTCTCTGGAATCCATTGATCTGATTGATTATTAGCGGAGCAAATGATCAAAATATTACGGAGGGAAGATATTTTCGTTTGGATTACTGGTCTGGGGGAAGCTCGCGAGTGTGTGTATACGTTTGTGTTTGTGTCTTTTTGCGTTTGTGTGTATTGCGTTTGTTTCCCGGGAAAAACCCTCACGAGAAACACCGGCTGTTGTTATGCCTGCTGTGACATAAAGTTACTCCGTTCTCCGCTTGTAATTATGCCGTTACAAGCTTCAAAGTTGTATTTATCATCTGAATTTGCCGAAACAAGTTTAATATTCTGAAAGCCAAAACTTTGTTTAATTGAAATCAGAGGAAAACAAACTGTAACGGACCCTGCCGTGTTATTTATGATTACTCTACGCTTACATTCATAATGTCAGCCGGAGGGAGGGGGGGCGGCGCTGCGGAAGAGCAGATTACCTGTCATCTTCCCTTTACAAGCTTAAAGAATGTATTTATCGTGTGAGTTTGGAAATAAAAGTTTCATACGCAATCGTCGTTTTTTACGCAAATCCATGTTTATTTTGAAATGAGCCGTTGCGACTTCCGACTGATTTCGATAGAGCGGGTCACATATTGTAGAACCACATTAGGCGCATTCACACCGCAGTACATTTCCCACAAAGGTTCATGAGAACTCTTTAGTTCTCATGAACTAAGTACAGATCGCGTTCACACCGGAATAAATCCCTGAGGGAGGATTAGGTAAATGAAGCCGCTGACGTCACTTCTTCTTCTTCTGCTTTGGGTTTACTGGCAGGCCGCAAACAACTTCACGGCGTATACTGCCACCCGAAGTCCCCGGCCGGAAGTCCCCGGAGTTGGGGACAGGCATCAGTAGAAGCTGCTGGGACTCCAAGCAGCTTCTACTGAAGCCTTCCGAGTGAATCGCCAGAACGCCGACACCTCCTCCTCATCTCCACCGCTCCCATGTTTTATTTTGTGTTGCCATAAGTCAGCCTCTCTGCGTTTGTGCACTGGGCTAATGCTTATAATGTTAATGCGAGGATAATAAAATGGCGGCTTCACAAAACTTTTTTTGGAGTTTTACGGGGCGTGGTTTGCAATCTGCCCAGCCAATCAGCCATAGGAACCTTTTTCTCCCACGAAAGTCCCTGCTCTCTAGCAGGGATGGAAAAGGTGGTAAAAAGGTTCTGATGAACTCATTTTTGTTCCGGCTCTTTTTGGTGTGAACGCAACCTTTCTGAACTATATCGGAACTAAAGTGGGAAAAGTACTGCGGTGTGAACGCGGCTACTGGTTTGAGGAGTCCTCTGCAGACTTCATTGGCCCTGTTCTGATATCCATGCACCTCGTGGCTTCTCAAATCAGTATCTATGTGTCAGTTATATAACAAACAGAAGGAAAAAAAATCACTATTTCAGTTTAGGCCTTTATAGATAGCAGTAAATCATGTATTTCTTGTCTAAAAGTCTGTTTTCCAACCATCGGGGGAGATCATAATGTATTTCAATTTGTATTACAGAAGAAACGCAAAACAATATACAGTAGGTTGTATTTCTATTCTTACTCTCGCTACCTGGTCAAATTCCTTGAGGGTAGACAATGTCATGTGGAAAGTGACAGTGAGGCACTTTAAATGATTGCGAAGGAAAACAAAGAGGAAATGAAGCATTTGTAAAAAGTGCTGAGCATAAGGAAAAAAATAATAGGCCCTCTTAGACTGCAGGGAGCAACAGATATGTCTGAGCTAGTCTCACGGAATATTAAAGGTCCAAGCAGCAATACTGTGAATTCACAGCATTCAACGTAATTTTTCGTCATTGAGATAATAACAATAATTTGTCATTTAAAAAAATGGATGCATTTCAGTGCAACAGCAACAACGATATATTTTTAGAGCTGTTAACCAACCTTTGATTATAGTTAATTTTAGAAATGTTTCACTTGCACTGACTGATAAACAGCCCTTATCGTTTTTCCCAAGCTAAAGTAGACGTGATATAACTTCAGTGCTGTTACAATTAAATCTTAATTGAGTTGGTAAAACAATAGATCCGTGCCGTCCCAGTCCGAGGGTATTTTGGTAGCAGCTGAAGATGCTCTACAGGTTTCCTCACTTTGATCACAGTGGGCACTGTGGTTTCCTCTATTTGATTCATGGGTCAAGGTTTGATGGGAATCATACAGACAACCAGCTGCCATCACTATAGCTATTGTCCAACACAACTTTTTCTGCATCATGCCTTCGAGGCAATTTCATTATCTGTTACCGGTGTATACAATTGCCTATGAAGATTGATCTTTTAATGTCTGACTATACCTTGGACATCTAAAATTATCTTTATTTGTTGCTATGTCTTTTCATGCATCTATCTCAATGTTACGGCTGTTTTTGAATACTTCCCACTAGTGATGTGTCGCGAACGAACGAGCCGGCACCAAGAGCCGGCTCTTTTAAGTGAACGACGGGAGCTCGTTTTGATTTTTTTTTGTTAAGTAATACAAGACAGAATGATATCATGATCTCCGCGCTACGGGTGCTCCGTGCATGCATGCAGTGTCATGTAATATCCAAGGATTAGAGACTGTTGGATGCTGCTGTTTTGAGCATTGCAATATATTTATTTTCACTATGTTATTTATTTATGATTATCTTTAGGCTCAGCAAAGATTTGATGTCAGCTGTTGCTGTCTTTTCTTCTTTAGTTAATACTGAAATAGAGCCCTGCTGTTTTGTTAGGGCTTTTTCTTTAAATACAATTTTAAAATGTCGATACAGTAGCTGTCCTTTTTTTAAATGTCGATGCTTAAGTTTGTATAGGTGTTGCTATCTGCTTTGTGTTACGTGGTTCTACAAGCAAGTGCATTCATTGAGTGGTATCAGAGAGTTACAAGGGTCTGTAAATACAATGAAAACAATTGGCCACAGCAAATCATTTATATTAAAAATGTAATTTTTACTTTTGAATACTTCAGTACAAAAGATGTATTGAACAATTTAAGTGATATATGTGTACACATATAAATCATTTGTCAAAACAGGGCTACATTTGATTATAAAAAGGTATATGTGTTAAAATGAAGAGCCGTTTGGGAGCCGAAAGAGCCGGCTCTTCTTGGTGAGCCGAGCCAAATGATCCGGCTCACTAAAAATAATTCCCATCACTACTTCCCACACCGAGCATCTTTGACCGTATTGTAGGTCTGAGGACTTTTAGTAGTAGTAGTACTTTTTAGGAGTAAGAAGATCTAGGCAACCCCAAAGGTTTTAGGATAGTTCCCCCAGGTCTGGTTTGAAGCCTATGGCTGGTAAGCAAATTCAAAATTCTCCTGAGTGTTTGACATGTTCAGTGTGAGCTACAATCGCTGCCTGTCAAATGACCCGTAACTGTGACAGATTGTGTGTGTTACTCTTTAAATGTGATGTATTATTTTATAACCAGCACTTTTGTGAATAAGAACATATGTTATGTCTTGTTTAAGTGTGGAATTTTCACCACATTTAACACTGTGTTTTCTCTGTCCTCCCAGGTGATCGAGTGCATAACTCAGGGGCGGGTACTGGAGCGCCCCAGGGTCTGTCCCAAGGAAATCTACGACATGATGTTGGGTTGCTGGCAAAGAGAGCCCCAACAGCGCCACAATATTAAAGACATTCAGAAAATGCTGTTTACTATGATGAAATCCACACCGGTCTATCTGGACATACTGGGATAGGAATCGATTATGAGGGGAAAGGAGCTGGAGGTATTCCAATTTGGACTAGACATTTACTGCAATAGAAATGAGTACACTTGATCAGAAAGAAAACAAATGTCTTTGAGTGGAAGCCTGGACTGGACTCACAGCAGTATGTGATGGAAACGTGATTTGGGATTTAGGAACTGACTGACAGATAAGGATCGGAAAGGACAAACTGAAGTAAAGTGAAGTACTTTGCGTTGAACTAGATTGGAATGAACCGGATTACATTGCATTGCATCAAATTATAATCAAAGGAAATGTCTTTGACCTTGCCTAAATTGGTCGAGGCTTGTTTGGTCCAGTCTTGCTCCATTTTGAACAAACTCATGTTCAAAGAATGGACTATGAAGATTGGATTGCATCACACCGGACTGAACTGGAATAACCTGATTATACTGGTCTGGTAGAGCTTGATTTATTATCCTTTTTAGGTACCATCATTTCCTGTCCTTTACATCTTCATTTCAGCCCGTCTAAATCAGTGCAGCTTCTGTTCTACCTTGATGAAGCCTGGTAGAATCTGGCTGAAACTTGGAATATTTGAAAAAAACTAGACCTAGATTGTATTGAGCTTTCCCTAAACACTTTTTAGTGTCCCTTAGTACGTCAGATAAGAGTTGGTTTGGCTCAACTAGCTTGGTTTCAACAACCCTACATTAGAGCAATCTTGATTGGTAATTCTTATTTGGCTTGTCCTTTTGCCTGGTCCTCAAACAGGAAATCACCTTCAACTTCTTCTGTGTAGTATAGAAGAAGTTCAGAGGGAGAACCTGTACACAGTAATCTAAAGAAATGTTTTAGCGATTTTAAAATAAGATACTTGTGTGTTCCAGGACATCGTTCCCAGGCTTGTCTATTTACCTTGAAAATGTTACATGCCTTGGTCTTGCCATTGTTGCTGGCCAGATCAGACCTAATGTCCTTCATGTAGAACTGGAAAGTTTTTTTATGGTAAACATTCCCGAAGATCTTCATGATTCTCCACAGACGGATCAGCTAAAAATGTCTGCTAGGTAAATCTGTTAGGACCTACTTTTGGGTGAGGTTCAACACTGTTCATTGGAACATTGAAAAAGTGGGTTAACAAGAACGGACAGAACGCATAAGTCAAACAGCAGCTACTGTGTTTTTAAGTGGCAGTCCATTTCAGCACGCTTCAATGTTTCATCTCCAAAGCCTTCATAGATACACCTTCTAGTACTGGACTCCTGTTACCCCACTGAGCGGTTTACTTCTGGACCAGCCTGACCGGACCTTCCAATCCTGAGCCTGGAGGTGTGGCCTGAGTGACCGTCTGTCGCCATAGAGATGGACCTAAGTGCCTCCTACTTCTTTCTAAACACTTGGAACTTAAAAATATTAGTCTTTCAAAAAAAAAGCTCTTTTACATTTTGTTTACCTGCTTAAAAATGGTTCACTAGCTGTAAACCTTCCTCGTTTTTCTTACAAATGTTCAGCAGTCGATGTATTGCAAAACTAAAAAATTCAAAAACAGAATAAAATTATGAAAATATGAAGAAAAAATGTAACCCATGGGGAATAAGCAAACATGAACAAAAGCAAGCTTTTTGTACAAGCTTTACAAGAATGTTGGAGGTGAAGTTACGTTTTCTGTTTTTAAAATAATTCATATTCTATATATTTTTTTTATTTTTTTTTATCTCAAATCAAAGAGTGGACCTCTGCCATGCTCCAAAGCCATTGGAATATTCTGCCACCGGGTAGGAAAGAACTGATCACCACTGAAAGACAAACACTTGGCTGGGATTAAGCTTTCCAGGATTACTCAAAAGAAGCCTTTTTGTGTAGTGTTACATACCTGGATCCACTCTGACGTCAGCGAGCTGTTTGGCAACAGGAAGCCAAAACTGAACGGTAACAACGGAGCTACCAGTCAACGAACAAAATGTTTTTTAACAGAATGTATATATTGTGAATCTCTGTCTTAAGATATGTTAACTTATTTACTTTCTCCAGTTCGATTATTTTAAGCTTCTCGATGTGTTGTTATATGGTTCAGTGAAAGCCAATAGTTATTTTGATAATCTTTCCTTCTAGTTGTAATTACTGGTATTATTTACTTTATGTAGTCATGCAATGTCTTTTCAGCATTTTAATAAGATAATCAACATTTAAATCATCTCTGTTCATTGTATTTTGTTTTGCTTATTTTGTTTTCTCATGTATTTATCAGGGCAGTAGATGAGGAAAGATGTGCAGTTATGGGCCATTGTTTTATTATCCTGCTCAGAGTGCAAGTATTGTTCTAGGTTAATGTTTTTAAAGGAACAGTGAACAGTGTTTTGCCTATTTAGGATATGGAACCATGGAAAAAAAACTACTAGTCAAGCTCCTAAACTAGCAAATTTCCCCACATTTTTCTACCAGAACTCAATATTTGGCTTATATTTTGGCCACTTTGGGATCCCTTCTCCATTATATTACACTGTACATTTTTTATGTTGTACTGAATATTTGATCTAATACAGTTTGGCTACCTGGTTTGCAATTAATTATGATCAGAAAAGCACTCTGAGAGGCTTTAATAAAAATGGTGTAATATCTAATATGCTGTATACTGTATATAGTTAGCCTCACTCACTCAACTGAGCGTGCAGATATCTGTCTACGTCCTAACATACTCATTACATTTTATTAGGAAACATTATGATTTAATATACACCCATTTGTGACCGATGCCATTGGTCCAATATCAGCAGGAATGACCAATCAGGGCAGGAGGTCATTAGCTAAACATTCTATACAGGTTTGATATTCTGTCAAAGGGCATTTGATCATAGCCCATAACAATTAGTAAAAACTGTTTCTCACTAGACTCAATGACACCTGCCAGCAATCAAAAGCCAATGCTCTGTCTATTAGCTTGACACACAAAACCCATACTTAACAGTGGATGAGTCAGAATAACAGCAACATGACTGCTCAATGTGTGTCCTACACTAAGCCATACCTGTATTAAGGTGTCACCTGTGTAAAGGTAAAGAACGCGTTCAAAGGCCACAGCGGGAAAATAACTAAGAAAGGTTTGATGGTCTGATACTGTAGCTGTCGGATATCTATAAGTAAGCCACTGTCATACTATTCTGTGAACTGTTGTTTGATAATCATGTAACCAATGTCGTTGTCTCAGAAATAGTTTCTCAAAGGGACCTTTGTGTTAAAATAATTGAACTTTGGATACACTTGGCATTATCTTGGCAACTGAGAGTGCCCCGGAAGCTCACCAGGAAGTGCGGAAATCTGTGCATTTCATATAAATGTACCAAGATTGAGCAGATGCATACACCTGTGCTGTCTGGGAAGATGTTTTGGTTAAGTCTGATTCCAATGTGTATATGTGCCGACTTGCGTTGTAAGTATTAAATTACACATTTATGTAAAACATTACAACCACAATGTCAGGACAAAATAGAGCCAAAGTTATCTTACAGATTGTTTGAAACATCAGTGAAAACTTTTCCGGCATATCTTTTTAAACCCTTTCAATAACTACTGTATGATACCATTTCTTGTGTTATTTAAAGTGGTTATTTTTGGATTGAACTGTTACCATGTCTATTTCTCACAAGCATGAATATTATGAAGATGGAACTTAAGGAGCAACAGGAAACTTCAGCTTCAGTAGCTCTTCGTCCTATGTGCAGCAGCTAACAGATTCCTTGTCTTCACACAACTGAAAATGTCTGTTGGAAAATAAGACAATTTAAAATTGGTTGTGGATTGGCGGCATTCATTGCATTTAGTGCTTACTGTGATATTATTTCTCTAGATGTCCTCCAGGAAGTAAGGCTTTACCAGGTTTACTAGTAGGAGGAGCAGCTTTAATAGAACGTGCTTGGTTTACAAGCTAATGTGAACCACTTTCTATATTAGCAGAAAAGGTCTTTGGACTGTGTGTCGTACGGAGGTCTTTGCATAATGGGAGTTCAGTGTGTGCTCATTACCCTAGGGTCGCTTGTAACCAAATACGCCCAGCAATTGTTATGCTGTATTTGACTTTGCCATCAAAAAGCGCTTGCTACTGGTGACGCAACAATTTGCTTTACTTTATCAGCAAAACTGATTTTGACAAAATCCTACAGTGGCAACCCTGACACCATTTGTATTTTCTTTGTCAAATGAATTTGTTATGTCAGTACTGCTGGTGAAAGAATACTCTGGTAGTGCTAAATTAGAAATCAGTAGTAATATAGACAGAGTTTCTCCTTTGGCATAGCAAAACCTGAAAAAGCTCTGGGTTGGAAAACATAACTTGCTAGATGCTAGAGTTAGGGTTAACTTTTTTACTATGTTTAAAGTAGATTAAATGAAAAATGCCTTTTAAACACTTTTACATCACAATCCCCTGTCATATTGCGCATATTTTTTGTATCTTTATATCCAAGGCCAATCATCCTTTTGTTGTATAAAACCAAATGACTTCTGCTCACGTAATCTAGTGCCAACCAATGATATTGTGTCATCAATCCATTCATTAATCTGACCAATTTGGGGTGTGTGTGGAGCCAGTTCTCTGTGGCACACCCGATTTTCTGGGGTTTGTGGTTGTTTCGAACCCCGAATTGTTTGGTGTGTTACAGGTGTGTTAAGGTGTAACTTTTAGCACATAAAAGTTGCAATGAACAGATAATCAATTCAAAAATCCTGCCACTGAAAGTTACAAAATGTTGGTATTGAAAGGAATTCAGGTCCGATCAATATCAACATTCTTTCTGGGGGTAGGGATAATCTGCTGTCAAATTCTTCCTTTGACCAAAAAGGAGGGGCAGAAATATTGTATGGAAATCTACGAATTGCCAGTACGTTTTAAGGGTGTAGTTTTTGTGGGAGGTTTAGCCTACTAGCCTTCAGGACTCTTGAGGAATAAAATGAGGTAGTCTGGCCAAGAGCGTCAAGTAACACCCAATTAAGTTTCTGAGTTCTCCTGTTTACATAGACCCGAGGTCCTTCTGGACCCCTTTTAAAATCCCTATTAGCATGCTGCTCTAGGACATGTGAGCTTCCTGGAGGACAAAACCGGTATTTAAAACACCTCAAACTCTCAAATATACCGACTCATCACGCTGCTAATGTGTCCTGTACGATCACAGCTTTAAGCTTCCATTGAGTCTCTATATCAGAAGCATTTTTCTTTTCCTCAGTTTTTCCATGCTATTATTAATTCTAACATGCTCATGTAGTCTTCCCCTTTCCTAAAGCGTTTTCCTGCATCATGTTTCCAATATAAAGTATTTAAGCCATCATTACTCAATAATAATTCAGTGTCTTCTCTTATGCTCTCTCTCTGGGGAACAATTGTGTACGTGTATCTGTCTCCATGCTATCATTTATAACTATGTATTAATAATTTGACAACTTGTACAATGTCTTTTTAAAAAGCTGAGATGTGGTGAACTTCTAAGGTGGCTTCATGTATGATTCTGACTCATTAAACATTTCTTCATCTTTGATCATCTTTGTCGTTCCTTCAACGACACCTTGCTCAACAAAAGTAAGAGATTGTCTTACTTATTCTTACTTAAAGGTCCCCTTTCCCTCTTGATCCAAGTATGTGAAGCCGCTTAAAAAATGGGTGGGTTAGGTTTTGGGTTTATACTTGACGTTAAATTCATCTTTGACGTCATGTGTGGGTCGTACGGCATTATCAACAAACCGACCACGGTATTGCTATTTTTAGGCATATATTATGGGTCTCAGATATATACAAATATATTAAAAACATGTCTATGATGTGTTTTGCTCAAAATAACAAACAAATCATGCATTTTAGACATCTCTCATATCCCTCTATTTCAGCCCTGTTAGAGAACTGCAGGTTTGTGGTCCTTAGCTTAAAGCTTAAAAAAGAAAAGAGGAGCTTGTGCCTGCTCAGAATTCTACGAGATACTCAGCTAAATGCTGCAGTGATTAAATGCCATATCATGTTCAAAACCACATCAAGGATTATTTCTGAAACAGTATGGAGCTCAAATGCTTCTCTTGCAGGTTTACCACGAGGTGAGTTCTTTTTTTTCTTTCCTGCTTTTTTAAACATACTCTCTCCAGTACAGGTTAGCTCTGAGTGTTAGCGATGCTTGCAAATGTAAATAAAGACCATATTATGTCCAAAACACGTCGCGTATTGTTTCTGATAGCAACTTTCTTTTTTTTTAATCATACATTTTTTATTGCAACATCTTCAATTTACAACACAGTACAGAAGACAATTCAGGTTGCACAACATTTTGGATTAATTCAATCCCATCCCTCTATCCTACATCCCACCCACCTACCCACCCACTCCATAGCCATAGTTTTCCCCGTAAGGGAAAGGTGAGATTCATCATTTAGAAGATGTACAGCAGGTTCCATTGGTAATCTCAACCCTATTAAATCTGTAAGGGTACTAATAACCTTCCCCCAAAAGTGTAATACTCCTGGACACTCCCATACAACATGTAAGAAAGGGCCAATGGTTCCCTGGTGACAAAATGAACAATACGGGTCAGGTACCCAATCCCAATTATCGTGTCGTAATTGATTGTGTTAGATATGCTCGGTGATGACAAAAAATTGTCAGATGTATATACTGATGGTTTTGGGCGTTTTTGAAGCACCCGTAACATTAGGCCCAAATTGCATCCTCCAATCCAATTCTTGTCCTAAAGTGATATTCTCCCTATCCCATTGCTCTCATGAGCCTGTATGTAGGCATATTAGTTCTGGGAGTTAAGTTTATTATAGATAATAACGAATTATTTTAGCGCGACACTCTGCACCAACTCAGAATAGGAAGTTCTTCAAAATCTTGTGGTCCGCTCACCCAGAGGGACCCATAGTGGCGTAATTACAGGCAGACCCATATTTAATAAGGTCAATGAAAAGACGATTGGCTGTATGAATTGATGTTGCCAGATATTATACTTGAGACGACCAGTTTTTGGAAAGTCATGAATACAATTTTCCATTAGATGTTCGTTCTAGAAGAGTTTGCAATACCTTCGTAATCCTGCCATGCTCTATTCGTGTGGGTATAAAATGGTTGCCACGATCAAATTAATAAGTGTAATTTTCCATAATGGAGAACTTGATTCCTCGTACACCGTCATACACTCTTGTGTAAAGGTCTCTAATGTTTTAGCCTGCTGATATCATAGAACACATTTAATTTTGGCCCCTTTAATTTTGACATAGTATGACAAAGATTAAAATACAATTGAGGAACCGCTCCGTACAGTGTAAATCACATTTTTTGGTAGATATACCTAAAAGGGAAAGTCCCTTAATCTTAATACAAGAGTGCACTTATGGAGTCTTATGATGGGCCATAATTTTATCCAAGTTGTGAACAAGTTTCTATCTTCTATCTACCCGAATAGCTTGAGAGAGCCTCTTATAAACCTACTGGATGACACCCTCGGTCAATTTGATCGTATAGTTAAAATTTGGGCAATGCCAATCCCCATCTGATGTTATCTATACTGAACGAGCTGACCATTTATACTGGGTTCGTTTTACCATGTATCCAGATATAGCAAAAATCAGATAAAATAAAAAAAATATAAATATGACACTAGTATATCCCTGATTACGGCGCATCATCCGCTGGGTGCTAGAGGACTCTAGTTGAACTATGCGAAATGTATGCGGGAACCGCAGCAAATACTGTTACAATGCATAAATCACTGGCACAACCGAAAACGATGCTGGACTGATGCTGGAAGTGTTTCCATCTTGATAATTTATATTCTTCTATTTCTTCAAAACTACAGAGTAATTTTTTTAGCTATAAGATGATATTAAGATGAGTATGTCCTGCGTATGCGTATCTTTTGTCCATAACCGTCAATAGCTTAAGGACGTGAGCTTGTCCGTAGTANATCCTGACCTTCTACAGGTGCACCATAGAGAGGATCCTGACATTCTACAGGTGCTCCATAGAGAGCATCCTGACCTTCTACAGGTGCACCATAGAGAGGATCCTGTCCTATAGTGAGACATCGAACGGAGTGTTATGAATGAGAACTTCAAGGACTTTGTGTGAAGGCTACAAGCATCACAACCAACCACACATCACTGAGGACCTGACATCGACTCATCACACTCTTCTTCCTCCGCAGGCTGTGGAGATTCAACATGGATCCTGATTCTACAGGTGCACCAGAGAGGATCCTGACCTTCTACAGGTGCACCATAGAGAGATCCTGACTTCTCAGGTGCACCATAGAGAGGATCCTGACCTTCAGGTGCACCATAGAGAGGATCCTGACCTTCAGGTGCACCATAGAGAGCATCCTGACCTTCTAGTGCACTCTACTCCCAGCAGCTCAGGAAGAAAGCCCTCAGGATTATCAAAGACCCCCATCCCCCCAGCAACAAACTGTTCTGTCTGCTGCCGTCTGGCAGGCGGTACCGCAGCATCAGGACTAAAACCACCAGACTCAGGGACAGTTTCATCCCACAGACTGCTAAACACTGAGCTCTGTTAAGTGCCCGATAAACATTCATCTGTTTGTCAATCTACTTATTTATCGAAATTGTTATCACCGCAATAAACCATATTTAATTTCGTCTTAATGTACAATATATAATTTCATATTATGTTCTAGTATACATCATATTCTATTTAAATAGACTTCTTGCACTATTTTTTTATTTGTATTTTTGTATTTTAATATATATGTTACATCGTTGGAAGAGCTCGGGTCAGAAGAATTTCATTGCCATTTCTACACAGTAGCTTATGTGCATAAAACCTTTGAATCTTATTTTTTTTTTTTAAGACATTTTTTTAAACAACTTTATTTGACTAGACTGACTGAGTGCACGCAATCGTGTTTGAAATGGTGATTGTTAATTGTGTGTTGTGTTAATCCTAGTATTGTAAGTGTCTTCCAGCTCACCTTGCTCCTGGCAAACGGCTGAGCTGATGAACAGCACCTGCCTATGTCGATGCACCTGGCTTGGACTGTGTCATTCCCCTAAAACCTTGAAGGGTGTTTAAAGAGGCTACTTTATCTAAGCCACCCATCTTTAAAGTCTTCTCTCCCCTGCACTCAACAAGGCATTTTTGTGTAATTAATTAATCTTAATTAACGCGTTAAAGTCCCGGCCCTAATTATAAATAATTCACCTTTTTTTCATCCTAATTGATTGTGTTACCCATCCTAACAACTGTACATATATGTTTGGTAAATAAAATCCTTATTTGTTCAACCTTTACCTGCATTCCTAGTCTTTGCAAAAAGCCCTTTAAATTTCCTTATGTTGAAAGTTGCTATATAGATGAACTTGCCTTCTCTGGTTCTTCAAACTTTGCAAACGTGTATAATGTATTCAGAATATGTTTATATGTTTTAATAGTAGGTTGATCTATTATAGTGTATAGGGATGATGTTTGAATACCGGACAGTCATTTCAGTAATTAATGATTTCACAGAAAAATCTGTTTTAAAACACATCATTTAATTTTTTATTTTTTTATTTTAAAGTAATAGCAGATAGAAGCGCACATGGTAAGTAAAAATGAATACCCAGCCCTCGTACCTCAAGGATCTTGTCCCCAGTCTTCAGACACTGTGTTTTGGCAGCAGGGCTGTTCTTTAACACCTGTTTGATGAAGATCCCCTTCAGTTCCTCTCCGTTCTTCAGACGCTTGATGACCTGATGACCTCCCACGATGCTCAGACCCAGAGACTGGCCCTCCTCAGGCCACACCTCCACCCTGCAGGGCGCACAGACATGTGGTTAGTTATAAACGTTGTCAGGTCTTTTCCTTCAATGCGTTGAAAATAAATGCCACTGAGCAAGGGATGCACAATTAATGTTAGTTTTATTGAAAGGGCATTATGGAGTAGTGTAATATCCAAATCGCAGTTAAGAGAAATTATGCAAAAATATAATTTGGAACAATTGTAGAGCTGCAGACAGGCCTAAATATGGTATTTTATGATGTGTGTGTTTGTGTGTGTGTGTATCAGACTTGGAGTACCCGAGTCCTGTACCTCGGACTCGAGTGCCGATGTTTGGGACTCGTGACTCGACTCAGACTCGTGCAGGGATGGATTCTGACTTGGACTGGACTCGGACATTTGCGATCGGACTTGGACTAGAGCAAGTTTTGTCTTGAGACCGGATGTACTCTGCCCCAGGCGTGTGCAGCTGTGAGGCGAGATCCTGTACCGTATTTCAGTTTAAAGATGTTCAGAGACTATAAACCTGCGATGGTGTCAATGGGTCACTCCGTTTAATGTAGACCGTTTTTATTTGTAAAGCAGCTCTTTCAAGGCAATTTTGGAATTGACCAATCCTTGATAATAATATTCCAATTAATAATAAGCCTTATATTTGTATAGCAGCTTTCATACAAGAAATGCAGCCCAACGTGCTTCTCAGCAGTTATATAGTAAAATTAGTAGACAAAATAAAAGCAATGCAGAAAATAAAAAATATTGAGAGAGGTGGTCCGAACCCTGACATCTTGGTGCCAGGAGAACAGCCTCCATTTCAACGTCAGAACACACTTATAAATATATAAGTGTGTTTTGGGCGTTCGTAAAAAACAACGAAAAGGCGTTAGAATGTGAAATGCAGACATTGATGAGCTAGCAGCAAGTGCATTAGCTTATATGCTATGGCTTCCCCCCCCCATCTAATTCAGTAAGTAATGGTCTAGTTCGTTGACACGCAAGTTTGAGCTTGATGGAACAGTGACGACTAACCAAGACCTGGTGGTTTTCATGTTTCTGTAGAGATTTCATTAAGTGTGTTTAACAAGGCAGCTAGCAGCTAGCTGAGAGCCTGGCGGGGAAAAACATATCGCACAACCTTCTTTTTTTTGCCGTCATTACTTCAAATGATTTTGCCTGTAACAGTTTAGAGATCAGTGGTCTCTTCAACACAGTTGAAGAGACATCTGAGTTTAATCTTTTCTTGGGTGAAAATGACGACTACACCAATGTCATTATTGTTTTGGACGACACACAGCGATCACTAGACATTTCTAGTGATCCTGAAATCACCTTGGGTCCTCATTTCGGCATCAAGGAGGATGAAGAAGACACACTCATATTTGAGAATTTTCCTGTCCCCGCCTGTCCACTTGAGGCAGAGAAACAACTAACAATCACTGTACATCATGCAAACACCCTACCTGACATGATTACTGCCTTTTCTGATGCAGAGATTTTAAACAAATCATTGAATGTGAGGCGCATTCTCCCAGACAACAAGGAAGAAGCAGGCAGTGGTTCTGGGGTACTGAGGGATGTTCTCAGCTGCTTCTGGCAAGAATTCTATGAGAGATGCACACTTGGGACAACAGTTAAAGTGCCTTCATTCGCCATGATTTTCCTGCTGAAACATGGAAGGCAATTGGAAGAATCCTTTTGAAAGGTTACCAAGATTGTGAATATTTCCCAAACAAACTTGCACTGCCTTTCCTTGAACAGGTGCTGTTTGATAATGTGTACAGTGACCTCAAAGCATATTTTATGCAACTTGTGAGCAGCCAAGAACGTGAAGTTTTGATGCAAGCGCTGACTGATTTCACTGCAGTTGACATTGATGACCTTTTGGAGGTTCTCGACAGCTATGGCTGTAGAAGGAAAGTCACCGCAGAGAATCTTCCTAAAATAATTGAAGAAATTGCCCACAAAGAGATGGTCCAAAAAACGACGTTTGTTATTGATTGCTGGAGGGAGATTAACCATCAACATCTCGACCTCAGTCCAGAGGTACTGACT
>NW_011343710.1:0-287 GCF_000735185.1 Notothenia coriiceps | reverse complement strand
GTGAAGAGCAGCCTTGGATCGGCGAAAACCAGCATAGAGACCCGTAGACAAAACAAACAAACATCCAGAAACAGTCCGGGGGTAGAAGCGGCAGTCAACAGACAAGACGCCAGCGTTGCTCTAGCACCGGAGGGACAGTGTAGGTGCACTTGGTCTTGCCGGGACTTGAACTGTTGACCTTCCGTTTGCCAAGCCAAGTCCCTATGGACCGCCCACTTAATAATGACAGCATGTCAGACTATACTATTTCATAAAAGTCATACTCTAGTTTACCCTTAAAATGTAAT
>NW_011343709.1:0-5101 GCF_000735185.1 Notothenia coriiceps | reverse complement strand
TCTCGTTCAGGATCCGAAAATACATTTTAAATATTTTTGCACACTTATTCCTAGTGTGCCACTGGTTACGGTGCCGGGTGCCAATGCTGGCACGCGTGCCAGGGGTTGCCGACCCCTGCTCTAAAGTAACACAGAGAATCAGCACTTTGGAATCATGGCTGAAACAGAGGGGATTATGGGTAATGCTGCAATGATCTGTTTGGTGTTTCAGCCAATCAGAGACAGGCTCTGTATATATCTGAGACCTGTGATATATTGATGAAGAACAGTATGATAGGGGACCTTTAAGATGTTACTAACTTGTGGTGTTTATTGTAGGGGTGCTGAGTACGTGTCGGCCAGAGAGTGGATGAGGATTTGCTTCGAGCTGCTGGAGCTGCTGAAGGCTCACAAGAAAGCGATCCGCAGAGCGACTGTGAACACGTTCGGTTACATCGCCAAAGCTATCGGGTGAGTCTCAACAAGACTTTCATCACTTTTTATTTTGTATTTATTAGTTTATTTATATAGGTTTATTGAATCTGGAGCCTTTTTTATGACTTTCATAGAAGACAGAAAGTCTAAATGTATAAACAAAACGTAAGCTGAACTAATTTACAAAAATCTTGAATGTCTCCTTCCAGCTTTCAAATGTCCTTGAGTTGAATTAATTAATTAACACTCAAATGTGCACTATGCTTGGTTTGCATGCATATAGTAAAGTATTAGTATTCCCTCACATGTCAATACTTAGTTTGATCATTAAACCGTTTATAAAATGCATTTTAAGCGCCAATAAAAACTTAAATTGATCTTTCTGACGCCTGCAGATGCTCCGTGTTGATTTTCATGATCAGGGGTCTTGAATGTATTGAAAACCTATTTTACGAAATGAGTGTTTCCCCTTTCCAGCTCAAGACAGTAATGCTAGCTATCAAATGTTTTTATTTATTAAACTAAAGTGAGGGAAATGTACTTTATACTTAGTCATTTATATAATGTAACGAGAAACCAGAGTTTATCCATCCTTGTTTTGGTTTGACTTGTCACTAAAAACTGATTTATTCTTATTAATTGTCGGCCATATCTCCCCTGCTAAAATCCCCTTACATTATCATACTTTATTTGATCACATTTATTTTGCATTTTACGTGCCAATAAATCTTTCATTCAACTTGCTGCAGAAACCCTATGATGCTCCGTGTTGATTATTTCAACCAAACTGTTCTCAGACATATCTCTCCTAACACTTCCCCCTCCTCTCCCCTGCAGCCCTCACGATGTGTTGGCCACTCTGCTGAACAACCTGAAGGTGCAGGAGCGTCAGAACAGAGTTTGTACGACGGTAGCCATCGCCATCGTGGCTGAGACCTGCTCTCCGTTCACCGTGCTGCCGGCGCTCATGAACGAGTACCGCGTGCCGGAGCTGAACGTGCAGAACGGCGTCCTGAAGTCCCTCTCCTTCCTGTTCGAGTACATCGGAGAGATGGGCAAAGATTACATCTACGCCGTCACCCCGCTGCTGGAAGACGCTCTCATGGACAGGTGAGATTCACACCATGTCATACCGGAACACATTTTTCCATGAACTCAATTTTAAGAGCTTGGTGTATTTACTTTTCATAACGTGTCTTATTTCAGACCAGTGGAAAGAAAGACATCCAGAATTAACACGTTGAAACAATACATTTCAGGACGCTTGTAATACAAGAAAAATAGTTGATCTATTGGTTAAGATGTTTTAACTGTTACCTGTAGTGTCTGCACAATGTATGAGTTTAATAATGAATATCTTTAAAAGCTGTTTTCTCAAACTTAGTTGAGTTGGAAATGCATACACCAAACTGTCCAGCTTTTTTCAGAGGGCTTTGCATACATTAGGGCTGTACCCGAATATCTGAATATTGGATCGTTGGAGTACTATTCGGGTTTCAATTTCGTTATTCGTTTTGTTGGCTTTTTCCCCGTTTTTTTTTTTCTCCCAAATTTGAATTTATTGAAATCTCCAATATCAACATATAAAGAGCTTGTGCCTCTTCGGGGGGGTGCTAACACTTAACCATAAACGTTATCATTTACTTTCTCCGTCTTTATATGTAGATATTACTTTTCTCTGTTAATCTCCATCACGTTGTTTCCATAGCAACAACAACTTCCTGTCAACAGCGCTACCTCTCCTTCAAAATAAAAGCATGTCCATAAATAGAAAGCCAAATTACACTTAGGACATATAGGCCTACAACGAAAGTAACAAACACAATACGATATCCTTTTCAATTTCAAAGAACACAAATTGGGTTACATACATTAACAAATAACTATAAAACAATACTGTAGAATAACAAAATGAATTTTGCTTACTACTGAATATCCGGAACCCGAAAAATGGTATTCGGGACAGCCCGAGCATACATATCATTCACGACCTGAATGAATGTCTGTTTATGATATATGTTATGGATAAAGAGATTTTCAAAATCCCCTCTTCAACAAAACCTTTGACTAATATGTCAACAAATAGATATCTGTATTACTGTATTCAGATGTACCCGTCGTGTCTCTCCCCTTTAACTAAACATGGAGCTCCTGGTTTCTAAAGACACTAACACCTGTCCTCCTGGTCCTCCTCCCGCAGAGATCTGGTCCACCGACAGACGGCCAGTGCAGTGGTGCAGCACATGTCTCTGGGGGTCTATGGGTTCGGGTGTGAGGATTCTCTGAACCACCTCCTGAACTACGTGTGGCCCAACGTGTTCGAGACGTCCCCTCACGTCATCCAGGCGGTGATGGGGGCCCTCGAGGGTCTCCGGGTCGCCATCGGGCCCTGCCGCATGCTGCAGTACTGCTTACAGGTGAGGAGGGAGAAATGTTCAACACTGCTAGATTGTTATCAACTGTGTTTGTAATAATAATTTTAATAATACTGTCCTGCTGACATTTTTTTTTTAACCACTATTTTAGCCTCAAAGCGGAATGACACATTAAATTAACAAATGAAAAAGTCTATGGATTTGTCCAATACATCTCTTTTTAGTAGATATAACTACTAATCAATCATCCACTACCTTTTCTTGTAATGGGTTGTCAACATTTCTATATTTGTATACTATTAAATCAAACATAAGCTAACCTGATTGGACAAAATAACCTTATATTGAGTCACTTTTAGAGAGATCTGGTCTCTTGTAATTTATTTGTAGCATTGATAGAATAAACAACGAAAAAAGGGATTTATTGTTAACAGAAATAATTGTAGTTGCAGCCATAAACGTAGCTTGCATAAGAACAGATATTGTTGCACTCAAACAATAACTCTGTTAAGAAGTGGTTACGGTTGCAGAAGCCAGCGAGAGTAAACCAAATGTATTAAACTCTGTTCCATTGAAAGTAGCGAGCAAGGAAGTGGCCATGTTATCTCTTCAGTTTCCTAAGAAAGCCACACATAATAATATTTCATCATTCGGTCCCAGGGAGTAGGATTTGACAGCAAACACTTCGATTCAAAGTTATAATTGTTACAGAAATGAATAATCGTCGTTTTGTTTTCAGGGTTTGTTCCACCCGGCCAGGAAGGTGCGAGACGTCTACTGGAAGATCTACAACTCCATTTACATCGGCTCGCAGGACGCCCTGATCGCTCACTACCCCCAGGTCTACAACGACGAGAAGAACGCGTACGTCCGCTACGAGCTGGACTACGCCTTGTAAATAAATACAAATCACATGACCTGCCCCCCCCCCTTCTCTCCCACACTGTTAATGTCCAATATCGTCTCTACTCTCGGTTCAGAACTGAGTCGGTTTTAATTTAGCAACTCTCATATTTCCCAACATTCAGCCGCTGCTTCGTGCAACTCTCCGTCGTCTGATTTGAAAAGCTAGCATGAACCTAGAGAAATAAAAGGAACAATGTAGAGTCTGTATGTTTCATTGATCTGTTTTTTTGAGTGTTCCTTGTGAGGAATGTCCGAGGTCGGACGAGCCTTGATTTGGGGAAGTCATCACGATGTTTTAAATATTTCCATTTGTTTTGTTTGTGTAATGAAAGGCTTCTGAACCGCCTGCTCTCTTTACACACAGCCCCCTCTCCTCCTTTCACAACTCTGTCTTTATTAGATTGTTGCTTTATTTAACCGATTAAAATGTTTGTGTATAAAACTTCAATTTCTGTGTCAACAAGTTTTTATTGTTTTATAACTGAAGCTGCACATTCATTAGATTTAGATTATACAAAAGGGAATGGAAACTAATTACTAAAATCACTATCAGTTTTGTACAAAAGTATTATCAAAATATAGTTCAAGTAGCGACAGTAGAAGTGCCAGAGTGTAGTAATACTCTGTTACAGTAAAAGTCCTGCATTCAAAATGTTACTCAAGTAAAAGTAGAGGTACTCGGAGCTTGTACTCGAGTAAAAGTAGAAGTACTCAGAGCTTGTAGAAGTACTCAGATCTTGTACTTGAGTAAAAGTAGAAGTACTCAGATCTTGTGGAGTAAAAGTAGAAATACTCAGATCTTGTACTTGAATAAAAGTAGAAGTACTCAGATCTTGTACTTGAGTAAAAGTAGAAGTACTCAGATCTTGTACTTGAGTAAAAGTAGAAGTACCAGAGTGAAGGAATACTCTGTTACAGTAAAAGTCCTGCATTCAAAATGTTCCTCAAGTAAAATTAGAAAAGTATTCTCATCAAAATATAGTGAAAGTAGCGACAGTAAAAGTAGTCATTGTGCAGATTGGTCCATTTCAGAATAATAGATATGATATGTTTTATAATGATTGATCATGAAAGTGTTCTCAAAGCTGGTAAAGGTGCAGCTAGTTTGAATGACTTTGTATACTGCAGGGTAGCTTGTGGATTTACTCCAGGTGGAACTAAAGTCTGATTTAACACTTGATTANAGTAAAAGTAGAAGTACTCAGATCTTGTACTTGAGTAAAAGTAGAAGTACTCAGATCTTGTACTTGAGTAAAAGTAGAAGTACTCGGATCTTGTACTTGAGTAAAAGTAAAAGTACTCAGAGCTTGTAGAAGTACTCAGATCTTGTACTTGAGTAAAAGTAGAAGTACTTAAATCTTGTACTTGAGTAAAAGTAGAAGTACTCAGACCTTGTAGAAGTACTC